>NW_021604762.1:2549912-2639245 GCF_004785775.1 Grammomys surdaster | reverse complement strand
CTTCCTTCCTTCCTTCCTTCCTTCCTTCCTTCCTTCCTTCCTTCCTTCCTTCCTTCCTTCCTTCCTTTCTTTTTTATTGTTTTTCGAGACAGGGTTTCTCTTATAGCCCGGGCTGTCCTGGAACTCACTCTGTAGACCAGGCTGGCCTCAAAACTCAGAAATCCGCATGCCTCTGCCTCCCAAGTGCTGGGATTAAAGGCGTGTGCCACCACTGCCCGGCTGGAGTGGCCTTTCTACATCTGTTAGAGTATCTAGTAAGGTCTCCTAAGTCTACCAATGAGAAGCCTCTCAGTACTGATACTTTTCAAAGCTGCAGTGGAGTGGCCAGAGGTTGACATCAAAGAGCTAAAGGCCGAAGCCAGGGCGATAACGTAGACCAACTATTGGGACATAAGTGCTGCATCTAAGCAGAGGAGTGAAACAAGGCTTGGGAGGTGCCTCCTGAAGCTAAGCTTAAGAGGTAGCTTTGAACTTTGCAAATCCTCCTCCAGACACAGGAAACAGGAGGGAAGAGCCTCTATCTACAGGTCAACTCCTAGAGTTGCCATACATCCAGTTTGGTCTGCAATTTGGAATGACCATATAGCCTGTGTAACCTAACACATGTCACACAGTCTGGAGACTGCAAAGTCCAATATCAAGGAGCCTGCCAACACAACATCTGGTTTGCAGATGTATATCTTTTTTGTTGTATCTTTGTTATAACATGAAAATGAGCAGAAGGTCTCCAATCCTTCCCTCCTCCATCCTAATCTCTCTCCTGAGGCTTTCCCAGATGGTTAGCTCCAAAGGCTCTGCATCTTACTTAATATCACAATGGAGATTTAGGTGTCACCACCTGGATTTAGGGGGAGAAGGGCAAACATTTAGTGCATGGTGAAAGCACAATGAGGTAGGTCTGTTATGGTGTTCTGGATAGTGTGTGTCTCATAAATGCCTTTTTAAAACTCCAGGATGTGACCTTATTTGGAAATAGAATCTTCCAGAACCCTGGAAGCTCCATTAGCTAGAAACAGTAAGGAATGTTTCTTGCAAAGGGTCTGAGGCCCTGTCAGTTCTGAAACCATATGTGCGTGTGCGTGTGTGTGTGTGTGTGTGTATTCTAATGCCTGCATGCTTGCAGAAAGCCACAGACCTATGTTTTTCTACATTTACTGTTGATTTCTTAGCAAGTGAAGGGTTGGGATTGACAGAAGAACTAGGATGAATGAAAAGCAAGCCATAAATAGGGAGAATATTTCTAAAATAAAATGACTTGTATCTAATGTTTAAAAAAAAGCGGTATCAAAAGCAAATAAACCCACACCTTCACTTTTTAGACAAATAGAAACCACATCCCTGCTAACAAGAACAGCTACGGTCAACACCTGGAGCTCTCCCTAATTCACACCAGTCTGGCAGAGGCCTAGCAATCATACACTTGGGCATTGTACACCCCAACCAAACCAAACCAAAAAGAAAACAAACAACTAAACTCAATTCAATTCATACAGATGCTTATATGGAAATGTTCTTAGAAATGCTGTACATTATGCATAAACCACATGTCAGTCTGTGAACAACAGGTAAACAAACTGTGATATATTCCATACAATGGGCTGTCATTAAGTAATGAAAATAAAGAAGATATTCAGGACTACAGATGGAAGTTAAAAGCACTTGTACTAAGTAGAAACCAGAGGCATAAGGCTACATATTATATAATGCTGTCTACACAAAACTCTAGACAAGGTAAAGCCAGAGTAACAGACAACAGATCAGTCATGACAGGGCCCAGTGGAGAAACTGTGCAGAGAGGCCTGGAAGAGAACTTTGGGAGTGATATATTTTGACTGTTCTATATTTTGACTAAGGGATTAAGTATTAAGTTACACAAAGCTGTGTAGTTATCAGAAACACAACTGTAATTGAATACATTTTATAACTGTAAATTCTAACTCTGCATATTAGGTTTTAATGCTTCTTGGGCCCCTGAGGTAGCTCAGCAAGTAGAGTCATGTACTGATGACCTTAATTGCATTCCCTGATCCCACAAGGTGGCAGAAGAGAACCAACTAGAGACTTGCCCTTCTGACCACCACAGAAGCAACATGGCACAAGCAGGTGCGTGAAGATACATTGCATTGGGATGTTGGGGAGCTGGGGGTGGAGGGTGCAGGGAGACCTTCTAAATTATTTGTCCTGAAAACATTTAAGTAATTTAACAAATGTGTTATATCTGCAATATGCTAAAAAGAGCTTTATAATAGGGACTTGGAGAGTTGCCAAATCAAAACATTAGAAAACAAAGTATCTTTGAAATCCAGCATCCATTCCCATTTAGTTACTATGTTTAAGGATTTCCCTATGCTAGGATTCTCTGCTCACTCATGAAAATGGACACCATCAAGCTCACAAGCCAAGCCTCGTCTTTTCATTTCCTGTCTGGTGTACAGTACCTTTTCCTAGTTATGTCGTACGTAACCTAACAGTTTAAAACTAATTTCTTCAAGGATTTTCAGGGTCATAAGTGTGTTTTCTTGATAGTATCTAGAAAGAATAACATTGAATCAACACAATTTTGAAGCAATTGCAGGTCACTCAATTATAAGTGACAAAAACAAAAGAAAATCCCAAGAATAAAACTGAGGACAGTAAGGGCCAGTGCGTCTGCAGATGGATGGTTTAGAATCAGATCATTCTCATTTATTACATTACCACATTATTTGGCCTTCCTGTTTACCAAAATAGTCAAATACATAACCATAATCAAAACTTCCTGTGAAGCTCAGCCATTATTACAATGACAGTGTGTTTTTACCTGCTTAACCCTCCACTGCCATGCTCTCGTATGTCTTTTGTCAACTCAATAATGCTGCCCCTCCCCAACAGCTCCGTTATGACATTAACCTTGACTGCCAACTTGATGGAACATGTCTGTGAGGGATTTTCTGGATTAGATTAGCTGAGACGGGAGGACCCAGCCTAAGTGTGGGTGGCACCATCCCATGGTTGGGGGCCCGAGACTGGACGTGAGCTCTGCAGCAGCATTCATGTCTGGTTTCCTGACTGCAGATGCAACGTGACCAACTTCCTCAAGTTTCTGTTGCCATGACTTCTCCACCATGATAGACTTGTGAAATAAATAAATAAATAAATAAATAAATAAATAAATAAAATAAATTCTTCCTTTCTTAGGCTTTGTAAGGTTATTTGTCACAGTAATACAACAAATAACAAATGCACTCTTTGATCCTCGTAACTTGCTTATCACCTTTTATAACTTCTCTCATCTCCTCCTCCAGACAGTTTTATCTCCTTTCTAGCTATCATTCATTTCTTTGGTTACTACAGAGCTATATTTCTAGAGCTGTACACCAATGACCTTCAATCTCCACTGTAGTGAGCCAATCATTACCAAATAAGCCTGAGGCCTCATCATTTGTGGTGGTAAGAGTGAGAATATCCCCCCATAGGCTGAGGCATTGGAAAACTTGGTACTCAACTGGTGGCACTGTTGGGGGTGGGACAGAGAGGTTAGGAAGTGCAGTCTTACTAAAGAGGTATGTCACTAAGAGTGAGCTCTGAGAGGTTACACCATTGACCAGCATGTAGTTCACTCTGCTTCATGCCTGTGGTAAAAGATGTGACTGTTCAGCTCCTTCCTCCTGAGGCCATGCCTGCCACATGTTGCCATGCTTATCCATAATGACGAACTCTTAACCTCGAGAACTGAAAGCCATAATAAGTTCTTTCTCTGTAAGATGCCTTGGGCATGGTATTTTATCATAGCAATAGAAGAGCAGCCTACCACTCTAGCATGACTCTTTATCAGTGACTGTCATAGAGCTACACCCATGGACTCCCTTTGGCCTTGTGTGCTTACACCTAGCCACACAGCTCTCTTCAAGCCACTCTGGCATCTCCTCTGTGGACTGCTGGGTGATTTCTGAGCATCATATGCCCTGGGCTTGCCTCCTCTTCTCCATCCCTGGGTGACCTCAATACCAAATATGTGTTTCTGACTTCCAAACTTGTAACTCCAGCTGGTCTTTCATTTTTAGACTCATATATTTGACCACTAATTTTACATCATCTTAGATGTCTAATAAGTATCTCAAATCAATGTGACCTAAACTCAACTTCAACCCAGTCTTTCTGCTAAAACCTGTTTTCCTCATCGATCCCAGAGTCATCCTTGTCATCCTCAGATATCCAAAACCCAACTGAATATCCTATTGATTCTACTTCAAAATATAATCCCAAAGCCGCCACTTCCTACCTCCCCTATTTTCCTCACTATCTGTCTCATCTGGATCATGGAGAACACCTCTATAAATGGTTTGTTAGCTTACTATAGCACCCAGAGGAACGCTTTCAGAATGTTAACCACACACATGTTCTGCCAAACCCTTACTCTTCTGTCCAGCAGCTACCCATCTCACTGAGTAGGCCCCTGAGGCTTCAGAAGCCCTGTGCTGTCTATGAGCTTTTACCATTTGTTCCCATTGCCTACTGCCCAATACCCTGCTCTGCTCTAGCCACAATGAGCACCAGGTTCTTTGTTGCACATTCAAGTAGTATGCTGTCTGTTCTATCAGAGAGGCCGTGGCCCCTCCCTACTGAAATGGTAGGTTTCCTAATCCCTTGGCACATACTGCCATTGATACACTGCCGATTTACTTATTCCATCTTCTTCTTCTGCTAAATGTAAGCATAACAACGGCAGAAATTTCCCAGTGATTTCAGGAAATTATGGAATCAGCATCCCAAAATGCAGATATGGACAGACTGAGCTAAGCCTCTCTGGGGATAACCTCTGCTTGAGTCAGCCTGAGAGCAATCTTCTCTAACAGCCTGAAGTGGAAAGGGACAGTAAGACTCAGCTGGACAGTGACTGAGATTAACAATCCTGCACACCAGAAGAGAGAAGGTCAGAGCAGTTGGTATTTCTCCTGCCCTATCTGCACAACCACTGCTGCATTGCCCTGCAGCTGTTGCTGTTCTTCATGAGCTGTCAGCTGCCCTGCAATGATAAGATTCCACACTATACGGTGGGACATCAAGGTCACAAGTATGGTGTTATAGAAACTAAACTAAAAGTACCAGGGTTTCCACACAGTGCCAGAAGGTCCTCAAGTTTACAGAGCTAAATGAGTGTGATAGGTCCCTCTGCCTTCTCTATCCCCTGGATGACAATTGTTTTAGCCATGGTATATTCAGCAATGCTAAGCGCATAATGCTATTTTTAAGCATTTTCTTATTATTTTCTGAAATTCTAGAATACAATCCTCTATGCTTTGTATATCAGTTCCTTCTGACAACAAAAGAAACTTCATTAAGTATTCTGGAAAGCAGCCTCTCTATTCAGATTTTATCATAGGAGCATGTGTTTCCTAATTAATTCCCAAGGATATCTTTAAATAGAATCATTAACCTCCTTACAGCATTTTTCATCTCTACTGTGCTATTTTTCCCCCTTTCTATCTGTAAGAACATGGGGCCCCCCACTAGGTAGGAAAATAATCTCACAGAGCATTTTCATCAGAGCAGACACATTCTCCGAGTGCTGTAACTGCTGCCTTAAGATGACATTCTTGTTCTGACTTTGCTCCTTCCCCTAAGTTAGAGACCCTCTTCTATCAGCTAAGGTGCCTGTCAACCACCTTCTCCGTTGACTCGACCAAGGTATGCTCCTTCCTGCTGGGCAGCTTCCAGCTTCTAAAACTTTACCAGGCCTTTGAGGAATTCTAATTTGGCCTGTGCTCTCTCAGCTTCCTACACTCATAAAAGTGTCTTCTTTCTCTGTCTAGTCCCTGTCCTAACTTGGGTTTCTAGCATGGCAGCTTTCAGAAAACAGCTCCTAAGGGCAGAAAATGAGGGGGGGGGGGGACGGAGGGGCTCTCAGGTTCCCAACAACATGTTCACTATGGTGCACAGCTGGAAATGGGGCCTGAGAAGGTAAAAGGACGCCAGGGTGCCTCTCCATTCCCTCTCCTGGTATTCCTTTCACTCTCTGCTAACAGGATGAACACAGGTACATGCTTTCTGCCCTCCCTCCCTCCTCTTTCTATCTCTCCCTCCCTCTCCCTCTCTCTCTCCTCTCCCCACCTCCCACACTTATTCTGTCCCTGAGGCTTCCTGAAGCTGCAGCTTACAGTTTAGACCAAGCATTTGGTTTACTTACAATGGCCTTCCTTGGTACAGAATTGGATTTTTTCCCCGAAGCAAATCAGAACAAATGTTGTAGCTTCATATTAGTTTACTTAAGTTTATTCCTATTCATGCAGCAATACAAACTAAAAGAACCAGGAACAAAAAGGCTAGACAAGAGGTCAGAACAACAAAGACTGAACTAACTAAAGCTTAAGAGCAGTCAATGAGACCAGACTTAAAGTAGGAAGAAACACTGGGGGATTATGGTGCAGAGAGAAGTTAAAGGATCCCACCAATTAAATGTAACACCCACCTAACAGCACTGACAGAAGAAAGGTGGAAGTGTGGACAGGGTAAGGAAGCCATAATGACTAAGTCAAGCAGCTTTAAAGAAAAGGCTAGGACAATGCTTCAAGGTTTAGTGCTTAACCAAACCCCCACCAAGTTATGTTCGTGTCCACAGAGACCTTTGATTCAGGGTATATAGCTACAGCTACATTGCACTTGGTAAAAAACAGAAGCACATGAAATGTGTAGGACCACCTTGTTGAAATGACTCTCAAACCGGACTTTAGGCTCCAACATGATACAGAACGGGATCAGAATGTTGTACTCAATGGCAGCCTGTTCTAGCAATTATAGTACTCCCGATTAGCAGTGTGACATTACACCTAGACTACTAAGACAAGAGCTTAAATATCCCAGAGACCTGTGAATGTAAGGTCAGTCGTCTAGTGTTAACAGTTCCCCTACACTTGATTCATACGTGAATAAATCATATTAAATTAAATCAGCCTGTACTTGAGGAACTACCTTCATCAGAAAGAGACTTAATGAAAAGCTTTAGCTTAGATGAATACTCTAATTATTATTACAAGCTAATATTTGTCCACAGAAAAGGAATTTGTTTCAGGATTAGTCAAAGACCAGGAGAAGCCAGAGGCACTAATTCAATAATAGAATGCCTAATTAAATGATAATAGATCCTAATTATAATGTATTGCTTTTCCCTGTACATGATTGATTGAGCACATAGCATTTCACACAGTTCATTAAAGAAACCTAAATAAAATGCAATTACTAAAACTAAAGGAGGAAAGATAAAGAGAATTGGTAAATTTATGCTTTCTCTTTTACAATATGGAGAAAGTCAAGAGGAATAGGAAGTTTAAAGATTGAGAAAAATAATTCTACAGAGTGAGCTACGTTCCAAAAGTGCATATAGAAACTATGCTTGTGTTTCCTTCCTCAACGGCGTATTGCCCTCATATGCTCACAATTAAGTCCAAAAATCTCATGCACTTGTCAGAGAACGGATGAGACGTTTATTAAATGCTCACTAAATCACGGTTATGATGATAAGCTTAAGTGCCTAGTTAGTTGAAATTACCAAGACAGATTCAAAGATACGCAAGCAATCCCATGCCTGTTGAAAGTTTGTAATCCAGTTGAAATACAAGATACAAACATGGGAAGAGATATGTAACAACACAGGAAATGAATAAAAATACAAAATGTTAAGAGAAGAGAAGAGAAGAGATTGTGATAGGCAATAAGTGCCCTGAGTTCAGAGGGGATAACTTGGAATTGTCCAAACTGTCCTGGATAGAAGATGCCAGAACAAGTTCCTGAGACTGAGAGGACATGGGGCTCCAATGGCTACAGAGAAACAAACAAACATCAGATGTCTCAAGAGGAAAAAAGAAGGAACAGCAAAGCAACAGAATAAAATCAAAGCCAGGCTCACAGGTATATGAGAACTTAATATACAGAAAATAAAGGTGACATCACAAAGCAAGGTAGAATAATAAACTGCTTAGTGTGTAGCCCGGGGAAATGAAAGAAGATGCAGACCAAACAAGAGATGAAGGGCTCAAGATGAGTAAGAATGCGGCTACATGATTAACAGAAGAAAGTGAAGGCCAAGGGGCACTTGGGAAAGGAAGATTTTCCTTCAAACAAAATTTTAAGAACAGAAACCGCAAAGCAAAGATTATCACTATGATTATATTAAGTGAGCATGGTTGCCAGGCTGATAACTCAGCACCAGGCAGCCTCGGGCAGGAGGGTAGGGATTCAAGGTCTGCCTGAGCCAAAGAGACCCTGTGTTTAAACATGCAAGCAAACTTGCTCAGTAACTACACAATAAAACCACGGTTGTGATATCTAAAAATTTAAAACACATGTACACAGAAAAACCTAGTTAGTACAAATGAACAGGTCACACAATCACCTCATTAGAAACACCAAAGACACAAACAGGCAGTTCAATGAAAAGAACCCACAAAATAGCAGACACACAAAAATCCTTTTTAATCAGACAACTGGAAATGGAAGCCACAAGTTTCCATCTTAAACCTGCTCAAGTGGCAAGAAACACAAAGCAAGATAATAGCAAAGGCTTGCAGGAGTGTGGGCCAGGCTCAGAGAGCAGTAGGAGCTTAAAAAACAAAACAAAAAAAAAAACAAAAAACAAAAAACAACAAAAAACAAAACAAAACAAAAAACAAAAAAACCATCCAAGCTGGAGGGAGTGTGGAGCAAGTCACACAGAGCCAGCCAGTACCTCCAGCTAACCAATCTACTCTTGGGCAGCACCCCTAGGAAGTTCTCAGCACATGAAAGAACTAATAAGGCCATTCATGTGCTGATGGGTGTGGGGGATAGAGGCTTCTTGGATGGATCTTATCTTTAGCAGCTTAAGTAAATGAGACATGTAGAAGGGGTATACCAGACAGAAGGCATGCTCCTTCTTAACAGAAGCCAGGAGAATGAACATGCTTTTAAAAACAAAATGCCATCAAGAAAAAGAAGGGAATCACAATCCTATTTGTGTAAGTAAATAAAAAAAAAATACAGGACCATATAGGCAAACATGAAGTTTACAAGAACACAAGCAAGATAAATACTTACTTAGTAGAAAGATTTGCATATGGAAGACGAAAGAAACAATATAGGAAAAGGGTCTATCAAGAAACAACTGCACAAGTGGCCACAACTATGCTAGTGATGGTGAAGCTCCAGAAACCAAGGACTATGGAGAGCTCTGTCCCCTGAAACTGAGGTAGTAACTTAGTAGTAGTATTTTTAAGAGAAGACAGGAAGAAGGAAGTTCATATTAGATAGTATCTGACTTTGTGAAACAATATCTAAAATCAATATTCAATGCACTTAATGGAGACATAGGGAAGATCAGACAGGAGGTAAGAGGTTGAGCAGAAGCATGCACCTGAACACTACTAGCCAGAAGACAGTGAGTCACCAAGGGAAGTGCATCTGCTCTCAAGCAGCCATTAAGGAGAGCAACATAGGTGGTGCTCAGAGCTGTGAGGAATGGTTTTTACACAGAAGACCAGAGGAGAGAAAGCCAAGCAGCTCAGAAGGCTAGCCAGAAAACGTAAGTGTCATAGATGGAAGACAATGGAAAACATGTGAAATGTGCAAGAACCCCAGGCCAAAGCCTTGCTAGAAGGCCTCTGTCTGTACTTTCCAGGGTGTAACTATTCTAATTATTTTGAGGGTGAGCTGGGGCAGCCTTAGCTTCCTCCATGAGAGCATCGAAAGTCTGCTGGTTAAAGTTTTCAGTTAACTTTCCTTTTGTGGGCGATCAGTCAGAACTCAAGATGTGGGGTGAGTAAAATATAAACTTGATATTGGTTCCTTTTCAAAACCAGAGGAAGGTGGAGGGGGCGCTCTGAAGACTATGAGAATTATGCTCTTCATTTGTCTACCAGACACTGAATTCACTTGGGCCTCAGTTCACTGCTACTGCCTCTGAATCTTCCTTTACAAGAGCAGCTTAGGGCTGCAGGGGGGACGGAAACATGCTTTATTCTTAGAATGGGTAATTGTGTTCAAGATGAGGAAAATAGCTTTCTGGATTCTTTTAAATTAATTCTGAAAGTCTGAAATTGGCTTACATATCTATTTTATATATTTCAACACATTTTAAGCACTAAAGCAATTTCTAAAAATAGCAGTTAAGAGAAAAGAAACCTAGAGAAATTAACTAAAAACACAGCATGCAAATTAGTCTGCCTTAGAATACATCTGCATATACTGTCTTGCAGTGGTATATTTTACAAAGGGAATTAAAGCCATGAAATTAACATTTTAATGAAACAGACACACTTTTGACGTCAAGACAGCTGCATGCAGGTGGCCAAATGAGATGAAATGGAGTTTATACCTTCAACTAGTCTAAGCTGGGGCAATTTGGAGATTATGATTGAATTTCAATTAGAAAATACTGCTGTGTACAAACACCGTTAGGCTAGTAAGGAGTTCTTGCGAACCTTGGCACTATAAATGCTTAATTTAACACACACACACACACAGCGCCTGATTTTTTTTTCCTAAGGCACTCTCTCAAACCCAGGGGAATGACTCTGGAAACACTGCAGGCTTTACCTCAATAGCTCCTTTAACTATTAGAGGTCTACGTGTAAGGGGACAGCCAAATGGTGAGGACCTCGGAAGGGACTGAGGGCCTTCCACCTGTGGGGACACTGCAAGGACACAGGGTAGGCAGCACTTGGGGAAGAACCCTTCTTCTTACCCGAGGGAGCTGCACACTTCAGTCTGCCTCTCGTGCCCTGGCTCCTACTCTTTGGTTTGTCTAAAACGTGTGTGATGTTCTTCAGGTGGCCAAGACCAGGTCAGTGAGGCACAGCCCAGGGGTCACTTGTACCTGTGCTGAGGGAGCTTGTGCACTATGATTTTTTTTTTTTTACTTTTTCTTTGAAATAATGAATTTCTCAGAATACTAGGAGACATGAAGGGTTTATGAAATTCAAGTTTCATAAAGATCCATTCATTTGTCCTCGATAGCACAGTTACACGGCTGTAAAAGAAAGCCGTGACTGCACAGTCTAAAATGTTTACTCATTGGCTCTTTACGAAAGACTTGAGAGCAGCTGTCTCCTTTTTAGCCTTTTCTCTGAAGCCACTGCTCTCTAGAGCAGAGGAGATTTACAGGTTATTTGGATTCCTGTCTGACCCTGTCCCTTCCAAGATGCCAAAGCATAGAATAGGAGGTTGAAAAGTCATAGTATAGTAACCCAGAAAGGACAATCACTTCCTAGCTAACCAGAAAGCCCCCCGGTACATGTGCTTCTGCTACTTCAGGGAGGAGAAAAGACCCACATCCCTCACAGTCCCAATCCCCAATTCTTTACACATTAAACAGCTACGGACATATTCGCAGCAGACGTGAACAGCACTTACACTTCTTTTCTGTCCCACTAATCATTTTTCAGAAGGTAAACTTAAGCTCACTTTTCTCTTTGCCGAATTTTCTAGAGACCTGTCAAGTGTTCATACCCAAATGATATGCTAAAGGTACAAATCTCTTTTCATTTATTCAAACATCAGCTAGCTTATCAGTTTCATCTTGGAGAAATACTCCTTGGATCCTTCCACTCTCTACTGAATCAGGACCAGAGCTAGGCATCTGTTATCTTGGCTTTTTCCTGTCTCCAGCCTAAGAACTGCTCCCTGTAAGATACTCTTGCTCTCTAATGAGCCTCTTTGCTGTTCCCTCCGTTCCTCTGTTGGACTACACAGCAGCATCTCACTAAGAACGACTAAGGATTATAATAAACCTAGGGTAGCTTGAATGCTTAAATGCTGCTTCCTCCCAACTTGCTGGAGAATTTGGCTCTGTTCATGATGAACCCACTTTGTTAGAAATTAAAGAACTAGTAGTACCTGGAGCATTCTGACACCTCCCTAATGTCTGCTTTTCTAGACACTTGCTATTTCCATGCACAGAAGCTTTGAGCTTTGCTGCTGAAGCACGTGGCGCACGCCTTTAATCCCAGTCAATGTTTTGCTTTGATTGCCTCACCACCTCCATAATGGTGTTCTCTCTAAGCAACTTGGTATTGAAAAGCAGCCCAGAAATATTACAACAGCTCTCAGCATGTAGCAATATATAATATTTCCAATAGCAATATAATAATGTCTCCAATAGTTGGACAGTGACAGTATGCAACATTTTAACATAACAGCCCAAATTTAGGCTCTCTTTTAGGAAAGAACACAGACCTATCATTTGAAAAGCCCTTCATATAAACATTACCTTGATTTGAATAAACTCAACATATATTAATATATTTATTAAATTCAAAGTAGCTGGGCACTGAAGGATGCTGGTAAGGAAGAAGGAGAAAGGTGCACTGCACTGGAAACCAGAGGAAATGTTCTACCATACTCACCTTGGCTGGTAGTTGTATGCTGGCTTATTAGCACTTACCTTTTAAAACTATGCTACACGGCACCTTTAAGTGTCTAAGTGATTTGCATATGTGATCAGCCACCATCAGTCACCTGTGTGCTGAATACGTTTTCGCATCCTGAAACTTTTACTGAGCTTTGAACAGTGAGACACCAGATGATGTGTCAAGTTTCCATCCCAAAGTAAAGGCATTCTGCTTTTGCATCCCACTCCTTCCAGGTAAGAACCGGTCTCATCTCTCCTGAAATATTATTAGGCTCAATTTCACGCATGGGTGGGGAATAATTAGGTCTCCCGCCTCTTGGTAGGGCAAGTCAAAGCTTTTATTCTATTTTACTCAACACTTTTTAAACACACAGTGATTTTCCTCTGCCACCCACAAAAGTACTTTCAATGAAGGAATAATGAAGCTACTAGCTTACGCCGACATTGAAAGAAACCCATTAAAAATGCTGGTTAAGGGTATTTTAAGATCAATGATAGAAGTTTAAACCAAGTATGTTTTGTGATGATTTCAAGTTTCATCTTCCCCCACAAACGTGCTGAATCACAAGTTTATGTGGGGTGAAGTATGCAAAAAAAAAAAAAAAATCCAGATTAGAGAAATGGCTCAGCAGTTGAAAGCATTTGCTGTTCTTGCACAGGGTGTGGGTTCAGTTTCCAGCACCTATGTAGCTGCTCACAACTTCCTGTAACTCTAGTACAAAGGGTCCAATGTCCTCTTCTGGACTCCGCAGGCTACTGCACATGTGTTACATGTAAACTCGGGTAGGTGCAAGTAGATACATGTAGTAAGAACTTTGGTTTCTTTAAAAACTCAGTTATATTATGTGAATATGTTTTTGTTTTAATCCCGGGTGTAGGATATGGGGCTGCTTCAGTTTGTCCACAGTCATTAACTATGGTTGTCTCGAACCCTAAGAGGGAAGTAATTTTTACAAGCTACAGAGAGTTTAACTCTGGGAACTCTGGAGAAGATATAAATGGGAGAGTCCCAAGAGGGCCTGTGGTGTCTGCCGGTTGCTGGTTTGCTATTGCTGAGTTTCTGGATATTCTGACAATGATGAAGATTGGACATGTCTCTAGGTACCTGATACCCCTAAAAAGGTCTATGTCCCCCTTTCCTTCTAGTCTTCTCTCCCACCTAGTTGTGGAGCTGGAAGGGATTAGGGTGGAACAGAGTTAGACGGCAGGTAGAGGTAGCTAAACAAATACTCCAACATGTACACATAAAAATAGAAATAACAATTAAAATAAACTCAAACAGCTTCAGGCAAAGCTGGTTCCAAAAGTCCTCTCAAGATAAACTATGAGAGTAGAAGATTATTTAAGTGAAATCCAGTGTGCCAGCAAAACCACATGAAGGCTGATGTTCTCTGGCTCATGGGAAACTGTAACTACCATTTTTCTTTCAAAGCAATAATATCCTAAAGTAAAACTTAAAGTAGTCATCTAAATGTAAAAGTATGAATCACACCTTAGTGTCCCTTACCAGGGACACTTCACACATGGGTGAAGAGCAAGGAGGATGTTGGCCTATCACTAAGGATCTGTCAAAGGCATGAGACAGGATTAAAAAGACAAATGTTAAGCATAGAGAGAGTAACTATGAAATTTCTGAATAAAGTCCACCCTCACTGGACACAGCAGCAGCACTTGCAATATGCACTTGGCAGACTAAGGTGGGCAACACTGAGCCCCAACTTGGACTACAAAGCCCACCTCAAAGTAAATATAAGCTTGTACAAGTAGTTACACTTCCCTATGCTTTGCTTCTGAGATAATACCTGTTTGGGCATACATTTTTGTAAAAGAAACCTGGACTATTTGGAGGTGATTATTCTAACTTAATGGTCCAAGGTCTTCAACATTTACCTCATTGTTCTCAGTCACCCTGAAATGCTTTAGCTCAGGCATTTAACCCAGAGTTTAAGAGTAAATGTCTACTGCTTCATCAACCAAGTATCTGTTACAGCTACAAGATTTACTTTGGCAGTAATCTGCACAGTTTGGGGGATTTTCTCCAACAGAGTCAAAGACAACGCAGGTCTAAAAAAGGAAGGCCACTGTTCAGGGTTCTATCTCAGCCACGTGTGTTCTACTCAGGGCAATGTGGCTAAGTTGCTGAGCATACTGGCAAGGGTACAGTTGAAAGGATGGAATACAGAATACAAGTAGAATGGGAAACAAGAATGATAAATGAAAAGAAAAATGATATATATATGTAGATATATATATCTACACATATACATTTTAAATTCAAATGGATAAATCAGAGGTGGGGTAAAAATAAATACCGTAACATGGTGAATGAGGTTTCATTCATGGTTTGAATGAGGATAGCCCCCATACAGCTCATGTATTTGAGTGTTGGCTCCCACTGATGGACTGCTTGGGAAGGATTAGAAGGTATGGCATTGTTGGAATAGGTGTTATCACTCAAGTTTCAAAAGCCCACACCAGGCCTAGTACAATCTCTCTGCTCTGTTCTCTTTCCCTCCCTCCCTCCGTCTCTCCTTCCTTCTCTCTTGTCTGAGTCATAGTGTCTCTTCATAACAACAGAACAGTAACCACAATTAACTAATTAATTAGTTAGCTAATATATATCTCTGGCTTGTAGGCATTATGGCATCAATATCCATTTGGAGGAGCCAGTGTACATGCTGCATATGAACTAAGTAGCTCAAATAGTCTGTAAAGATAAATAGTGGACTGCATTATTGCAAGAGTATTACTGATGGCTAAAAGAACAATGAGATAAATTGAATACCTTAAGCCATTACGTTAAGATAATCACCTACAAATATACTTCACTCTGTTGAGCAAGGGATGTTATCTATCTGAATGCAATAATATTTTCCAAGTTGATATTCAAGGGTTATTAACCTAGTAAAGAATTCTGACAAACTTCCTAGTGCTCTTTCATGCAACTTGATTATAGTAGGTTTGTTATTTTCAGTCAGCTTTTATTAAACAAGTTAGCACTGCTGCCCTATGTGTGCAGCTGGGCTGGGTGGGTAGGTAAAAAGAAGAAGAAAAGCATTGAGGTGACAGCAGAGTTGAAGACAGACCTATGATTCTTGTCCCAAAGGTCTTCATATACAATAGTTAACAGGTACATAACTTGAGTGGCTCAGCTGTTGAAGACCAGAAGTGACTCCACAACAGCAGCCAAAGCACTAAAGGAACTAGTGAGGAAAGTCCTCAAGATCTAAACGGGGCTGCAGATGTGGGTCTGTAGGGAAAAGTACCCACAGAAAAAAAGACACTGGAGTACACATCTGTAATCCCAGCACTCCTACAGGGATAGAGATACGGGAAGTGGAGACAGAAGAATTGCCTAGTACCTTTGTGGGCCATCTAGCCTGGAGAATATAGCACAGAAATAGAAACAAGCGCAGCCCTACCTCAAAAAGGCAGAAAAGGAAAGGACAGACAGACAGATAGACAGACACAGACAGACAGACAGACAGACAGACACAGACACACACACACACACACACACACACACAGGCCATATTTTAAAAAAAAAGCAGAAATTCCATTTGATCAAGAAACTTTGCTACTGGATTACAATGGAATCTTAAATCAAAATAGCAAGAGACACCTCTGTGTTTACATTTATAGAATCACCATTCACAATAACCAAGTTGTGGGGTCTATCTAGGTACCCATCAATGGGTAAAGAAAATGTTATCAATCAAATTTTATCATCCCCCAAAAGAATGAATTATGTCATCAATAAAAAAAAGGATGAAAATGAAGACTATTGTATTTAAAACAAACCAGATCCAGAAAGACAAATACTGTATCATAGGTTTCTCTTTCATGTAGAGTGTGTGTGTGTTGGGGGGGGGGGAGTTTGAGAAGAAGAAAGAGACCATTTGGAGAGGAGACAGAAGAGGGTAATGGGGATGCTATAGCTGAATGTCATGCTGAAGGCTAGGGAGATTGCTCAGTGGATGAGTGCTTGCTGTACAAGCATAAAGATCTGAGTTCAAACCCCAAGATCTACATACAAAGTCAGTCACAGTGGCACAAGTGCCTACAGAACCACTATGCTCTCCAAGCCATCTTTAATGCAGTCCTGCCTCTAGTTACCTGAGCCCTTTTCTCTTCATCAGCAAGCTCCCTCACACACACCTCCATTTACACCGTTTCACTACACTCTGCTCTGGCTTCTGGTACTTCAGTCCTATGCACCTTATTCTCTACGGTCACCAAAAATATGGTGATTGTACCAAAAGGATTCTTTCAGAATTTTATGCCCCAGGGTATTTCTGGCTCCTAGAAACCAGTTATCTGAGAAAACATACAGAAAGCATACCCATCGTTTGTGTGTACCCAGTCTTGCAATCAGGCTCATTACTGTTGAAAAGATTAATTCAGATCAAATCAATGCTTACAGATATAAAATACGACCATTTATAGAAAAGATAAGTTTTTTTTTAAATTTCCATCCATTTTGTAAAGAGGTCAATATCGCATTTCTTCAGTGACTCTTGTCTAGCGTCTTTGGAATCAAGATGAACCTACTCTACTACTGTATGTCATCACAGCTCTGGAGAGACCTCACTTGTGGTTCAAAGGAGATGTAAAAATCATGAGGTACAATTACTTTTACTGGGCCTACTTTAAATGGAACATAATTACTGCAGAAATCTGAAAACAAGGCACTATTTTGGGATAATGATGAAGATGACAAAGGCAAAAGCAAGTAGTAAATGCCTAGAATAGTAAGAAGGGGCAATCTAGTCACCTGCCCTGAGTGTCTACAGTCACAGAAGAGTAAGAAGGACAATCTATTCACCAGTCCTGAGAAGCTACAGTCATAGCTGCTACCTTTACAAACGGCATGGCTTCATATCCCTTTAAGTTTCTGTTTTGCTGGAAGTTAAACTTCATGACAACTAAGACTACTTTGATAACTTAGCTCCTTTGACTCTGTAATACTAAAGATCAACCCTGGGCTCCAGTCAGGCCAGGTCTCTACACAGTATCTCTAACTGAGCAACTATGCCCTTCCAAATTTTCCATTCAAACCATCAGAACCCAATTTAACTTCTAATTCCCTAATTTTCTCTCTTACTCTGCTTGTAATAATGGTCCTTCTCTACTCAGTAACACTATCTATGCCTGTGTGCTGAGATGTGTACACGCACTGGGTACACATGCACATAAACAAGTGTAGTGTCAAGGCCTGTGTCTCCCTCAATCAGAATTTTAGCTCCACTTTTTAAAGACAGGGTCTCTTGCTGAGCCTTCACACTCATTAATGGACACATTAATGCTTGACACAAGGCCCA
Source organism: Grammomys surdaster (assembly GCF_004785775.1). NCBI lineage: Eukaryota > Metazoa > Chordata > Mammalia > Rodentia > Muridae > Grammomys > Grammomys surdaster. The sequence continues at coordinate 2,621,566 of NW_021604762.1, read as the reverse complement.
GAGATTCTGTCTTTGCTTCCTGGGTGCTTGTGCCACAGTACTCAGTGTTTCATGTGGGTGCTAGGGAACCAAACTCAGGTCCTTGTGTTTGTACCATTGGATCATACATCATATTTTACACACTGATCACACTATGGTATTTTGTACTATTAGATCATATACTGTTCTTTACACACTGATCATATCATAGCAGTTTATACACTGGTCACACCATGGCACTCTGTATTATTAGATTATACACTTTCTAAATGTGCTCATCACAAATTCTTATGCCAATGCTGTCTCCAGCATACTTTGATCATGTGACCCTAACTACAAGACAGAGGCCTTGTGTTTATTATTCATTAAAAATAAACACAAAATTATATATTTACAAAGACATTAGAATGATGATATAGAAATATAATCAATTCACATTGTATAATATAAATAAGATAGCCTAAGCAGAATGCAAGGGAACAATTTATACATTTGGTGTTCTTTTTTATATGTACACACTACTATTAAGACTTGAAAGTGCTTTAGTATTACTATATAATACTGCAAATCTTGGACTTTTTTAATGCATATGATCGAAAAATGAATGTAGAAAGAGTATTTTTAATAAAAATGAATAAAATCTACAAAGCCAAGAGCTAAAAGAGCTAAACTGCAGCCTTCAATTAAAAAAATTAAAAAGGAAAGAAAGAAAAAGGAAGGAGAAAGGAAGGAAGGGGGGGGGAGGGAGAGAGGGAGAGAGAGAGAGAGGGAGAGGGAGAGGGAGAGGGAGAGGGAGAGGGAGAGAGAGAGAGAGAGAGAGAGAGAGAGAGAGAGAGAGAGATCCAGATTGACAGCAAACAAGATAAACCCCTTTTTTGGACAAACCCAAAAAAGAAGCACAGCAATCAAGATATATACAAAACAAAAAAGCAGTCATATGCTCCTATTAAAATAAATTCTCTGATTTAAGAGTTCAGAGAATTTATTATATTCGGGTCAAAATTTGACCTTTGCTGAGAGCAAACTTTCATATAAAAAAGAAACTCAAGAGTCTTGTTACACACACACACACACACACACACACACACACACACACACACACACGTCACACGTCACACCCTCACCTGCAGCCCTCCCATAAGTCTTGTTCCAGCAATATTCTATGGCCATTTCCATCCAGCTGGCATATGCTAGGTTCCAGTACACCCTCTACTTTGTTTTCTCACTCTTGCCTTCAGAGGGAGAACATGTCAGTGCATGTAACAAGACTTTTATGGTCAGTACACACCCCACAAAGTCATCACACAAAGAAAGGCAGCACTACAAATTTTACTTACAGATGCTTCTTCTTCCACGATTCTGAATTTTAAAATAAACATTTTGTAAGTGTCAGTAATCAGCAATTTCTAGGGTAACAGCCTTAATAGAGACATCCTATCATGATACCAGTATGTGTGAACAGAGAATAGTTTCAAAGGAGTAAAATACATCAAGCATAAAATGTTCACTCATTTCTAACAATGGTAACTCTGTAATAACAAACATTCTGAGGACTTTTGTTGTTGCTATAAACCAGCAGACTTTATATTAGGCCCTCCCTCCATTAGAGTAGGCATTCTTGACATCTGGCTGGTAGTTGAAAAACTGTATCTGATCAAGGACAAAATTTTTCTCCTACTGGAGGCTAATGTTACAGAGTGACACAAAACTGTCCAACTGTCCCTCAGAACTAAAACTCACTGTTAGAAAGTCTAACACTTTCCAGTTAGTTTCTACATTAAGAACCACATTTTAAATGTACAATGCACAATTGTTTGAAACTAACTTTGTGTAATAGAGTGCCAAGTGTAATGAATACGAACTATGAAGATTTTTAAGGAACATTTCTATACAGATTTTTATAATCAAATTCAAGTTCAGTTACAAGTTCAAGTTCAAGAAATATGTTTCTACACTTCTCTTCTGAAAGTATATACACAATGGGAGAGGGCTCACTCTTTTATCCTGTAGTAGAGGAAAAACAAACAAAGGCAGGAACGTGTCTGAAACAGTAGTAATCTTCCGTTCCAGCTCCGGTGGCCCTGCAGACCTCCGTACATCTCACTTCACAACAGAAAAGTCCTGTTGCGTGAGTATCTGCTGGGGTTAAGCTCCAGAATGAAGGTAGCAGTGGTACTACAGTTAGGCTTGTGAGAGACAGCTCTGCTCTGGTGTCCCGGCAGGCGTGACAGCAGCTCTTTAATAAAGAGCAGTGTTCTACTAGACAGAGAACAGAGACTGGAAACAAACTCAGGGAAGGTCCTTAGGAAAAGAAAGAAAAATTACAAATTAAAGTGAAGAACTGTAGAGTTTAATATGGACAGAAGTAACCAGAGGTAAAAGGTGTAAAGGAGAATGGCCAAGTAAGTCAGGACTGGCTCACTGCATGATGGGGCATTTAGAATAGTGAAGTTTTAAAAGTAGACACGGCCACCTTCTTCCATGTCCTTTGTTTCCCACTGGTGGCTCAATAGTTAAGAGCACTGGCTGCTCTTTCTAAAAACCTGGGTTCAATTCGTAGCACCTACACAGTGGCTCACAACCATCTGTAACTCCAGTTCTAGGGGATCTGATGCCCTCTACTGGCCTCCACAGGCATTATTTCTTAAGACAATGCACTAACATTGTTTCTAAACTCTACAGTTCTCAAGCAAATAGGTGTCCGAGAACATTTTCTGAATAAATAAACACATATCTGATTGTCCTAGAGTGGTATATTACTGAGGGCTTCCTTATAGCAGTGTCTGGAGTGGATTACAAACGAGAAATGAGAGCAGGTGAGTCAGAGGCAAGAACAGAGAAAGGGAGAAGCAACAGTGTCCAACACCAACGGGGCACAGAGAACAGACAGGTAGACTGTGGGCGTGTCTGTAAGAGAGGGTCCCAAAACATTCTCAGTGGAACTGAAGATCAAATAAAGATAAAGAGTTTTTCAAAAGCCTTGAAAAAACTTACACACGTTGGTAATTAGGCTAAGGAAACTGCCCGTAAGAAACTAATCATGTGGTATTATTTGTAATGATAGCAAAACTGGAATCTAGTTCAACAGTAGTCTGATAGAGCATATACTAGCAAATTAGAAACATGTTACAAACCATTTATTATAACTTTAAAAATTATTTTAAAACAAGATATATGACTGGATCCTAATGTTTGCTATATGCATATGCTGAAGCAGGAGCCAGACGAGCAAGACTGTCCCTTGGAGCAAATACTTAAGGCTATGGTGATGTCTTCTTTATAACTAATTTCCTACTTGTAATAATAAATGTGCTTTATATAATAAAAACACTTTTATTTTTTTAATAGAAGGAGATGCTATCCTGTAAACATAAAGTTATGATACATATCTGAGACTTAATGGCTAAAACAAGGGAAAAAAATGGGACCTCAATTTGGAAGAATGGGCACTTCCAATATGAAGTGGGGTATAGTTCCAACTGTTTAGATTCTAGAAAAAATACAAAGCAAATGCACAATAACACTCAAGGTACCTGAAGTAAATAATGCAGTAATTCCAAAAAGAAACTAGTGTATAGTATACCAGACATAACTCATAACTGGTGTTAAATTTTAAGGTAAGAATGTTACACACACACACACACACACCACATTCAAGGAACTCAGGGTAAAATATCTGGTTAAGGAGGTTGCAACAAGGAACAATTTTTGTAATATTTATACCAGAAAAACTTATTATACTGATAAGTGTATGAGCTTTAGCATGAAACTAACCTAACTTCAAATTACAATCTTTCTACTAAGCCACATGATCCTAAACAAGCTGCTGAAGGCAGCCTGTCTGTATAGGTATGGCACATGGCTCGGCTGGGAGAATTGAGTGGCACATACCACAGTGGTTTGGGGGCTATGAAGCCAAGAGTGGCAGTTCCAGACTGAGTCAGCAAGCCTGGGCCTGAAGCTAAGTAGCTATGTTTGTAAAAGCATCATGGCTGACTCTACTGAATAAACAAGGGAAGGGAAGGAAAAACAGGTACAACTCAAGGCCTGGAACATGAGGGGCATTTGCTAAATGTTAGAGGGCTGTATCATATAAACTATGTGCCTTCCATCATTTTCCACTAAGGTTGTCATAAACTGTTTTATTAAAAAGATCAAGTCAGGATCTGTCCACAATAAAGTGCTTGGGTTCTTTGTTTTCATTTTTTGTTTTTGCTGCCATTTATTTCAGAATGTTAAATCTCCACATCACTGAGGTGGGCTGTGTGCTCACCCCACTCATTGATCTCTTTAGTGTTGTGCTTATGTACCAAAATCAACAGACAGGATTTGCTCCTTACGACATGACCGTAAAAGAAACCAACTGTTAATCTGCAAAGATATCTGTACTTGTGGAGAAGCAGCACGGAGTTCAGAAAATATTCTTGCAAATGTCAAAGGTCTACTATACAATCACATTTTCAATGTAAGGGGAAAGTCTTGACATATTTATAAGTGGCTTCCAGCAATTAAGAAAAGTGCCATGAAAGGTCAGGGTACATGGTTTTGAATGTCCCAATATTTCAGTTGTTAGTATGCCTGCCTGTCTTCCTTGCCCTCCTTTACAACTGCTCAGAATGGTGGCTGAAATTCCACCCTAGGAGAGGCTCACTGACTAAAATAAATGAGTGTGTGCTGCACAGGGTGGTGACCTATGCTGGCTTGACTCCTTCTCTATACAAAGCCACTATAACAAACAGATTAACTGTAAGCAGGTAGCCATGAATCAAGCCTCAAGTTCAAGAAGCTAAAGGACTTTCACAATGTTGCTGAAGCCGAGCTGCCTATGAATGTACTGCTGTTGCTTACAGTTTTCTCATAGCAAAGGAGGAATACAGTGACCAATACAAGAGTGCCAGACACAGGCCCATCAGGTACCACATATGCATAAAACTTATTGTTACATCAGCAATTCTCTTCCTGATCAAACTGAAGGGCTTTATTCAAGTGTGCTGATCCAGATTACCTGGTGGAAATTTACTTTTTCTTTAGTCGTTAACTCAGTGACACACAGATTCATGGAAAGGCCATATCCTCCATTTCTTCCTAAGCAGAATCTATTCATATGAGCTACATTTAGACAGAAATGTGGACTGGTTTGAAATTTTTAAGAAAATACTGATTTCAAATCTATTAATAATAGATGAGCCAATTTGATGAGTCAATCTATTAATAGACTAATTAAAGTATGGCTACCTGAAGTATCACATCTAAAAATATCATTTTAAACTACTGACTACTACTCTACAAGCTGTCTTCAGCTCCCACAGGCTCAAGTTTGCAAGGAGGTTGCTTGAGCCACACTGGCCCTTTCTTGTGCTTTCTTACCCATGAATGTTTGTTCTTTCTGCCTATCCAGCTCAGTCTCTCCAGTGTTCAAGAGAAACTCAGCCTCTTACAGGAGTCACACACATGAGTATTTCAGTCCCACAGGACTCTCTTAAAGGAACACTTGGTACTATTTAGCAAAATTTCTGCATATTATATGCCATAAAACTTAGCACTTACCATACATGTTAATTCAGACATTTGTTTCAATGTGTATCATTCTTATCTCTAACCATTAAGACTAGAAACTTCCTGAAGATAGTCATATCTCAAATTAGATCATACTCTGAAACAAATGTCTTTCTCTCTTTTTCCGGGTAGTCTAGCCTAATTCAAGTTGTTTCAGTAAGACCCAGAGCTTTCAAATGCGCACACCTGTGCCTCCTCCTGGTGAAAATGATTATTACAACAGCATCAGCTATAACAAAATTACAAGTTACTAGACATTATGATGAATAGTGTTTGAGGACACAGACATTATACATTTTATTATAACGTATAATTTAAAAAATCCATAGTATCTTTCCCCTAGATTGGTAACTAGTTTTGAGATTGGTAACTGGATTATTTCTGTCTTTAAACACACACACAATCACAATCATATATTGGAAGCTTCTGTGATTAGGAGCCTGTATGAATCACCTTTAACAAGCACCTTTGAGTATAACACATAATGCTTTGAAAAACATGCTTGGACAATATTTTGTACTTTCTGGCACTTTTTAAAAGAGTCCACACAACTAATGCTGATGATTTTCATTCAAAGGGTGATTCCAAATCCCCAAAAAAGAAAGACTCTAGCACAATTTTAAACCAAGTACACAGATGGTACAAAGTAAGGCTCTCAGGGCAAACCCTGTTACTGTTAGTGTTACTGTTAGTGGTTACTGTTGCAGAAACAACCTACTTATAAAACGTTACATAATTAGTGTAACATTGCCAAGTGTTCTCAGTCCTGGTAAACAGACTCTAAAGAGAGACATGGGCTCCTTTCCTTGTTATCTCTCCCCTCTAGCTGAATAATGCTTGTTCTGGCTTTATCCTAACTCCTGGTGCTCTGAACTCATGTTTGCCTGCCTGCACTTACTAAGCAATAGATAGCAGCCACACTAAGCTCAGCTACAAGTGAGAATCATGAAAATGATGCTTTATGGTGATTCATGTTAATGTGTGGCTTCTGGAGGTCCACTGGAATACTACTGAAATATTAACTATAACGATCACTTGTTATAACAGTAAGCGTTCTTTTCATATTGTACTGTAAAAGCAGATCTTCAAGGCCTAAAGATCAGAAAGCTGAGCTGGACCTCCTCTTGAGTCTTACATTCCTTTCCCAGAAGAATGCTGTGGACTCAGTGGCCTCTAACCTTCTTTACTGCTGACCCTCGGTGCAGATCTCACTCTCTGTTTACTCGAACCCCCTTCTCCTGCCAAGAGCCCAAATCTGTCCTCAACACTGTGAGTGTGTCTCCCCAGTCCGTGCCTGCTTCTGTTGTCACCTCCCAGCACCCACACCTATCCAAGACCATTACCCTTCCATTGTCCTTTTGCCTTTCTTTCTTTTCAATCCTCTCTTAAAAATCACCCAGCTCACTCATGGTACTAAGGTGTCTTTGTGGCTTGGAGACTAACTACAGTCATACTATAAATGAAGGCGCATATGCTACTCTATCCCACACTATCCAGTAACTGATGGCTTTCTTCCCCTTGCTGTCTGCCCTTGTTCTGTGGGATACATGAGAACTGCTCTGGGGACTTGTAAAGAGGAAGTAAACTTTACATTACAAACACTTAGAACAATGTCCCACACTTGTAAGAACTCAATGTTAGTGGCTTTACTGTTTTAACAAGCATCAACATGGTTCTTCTTTTCAATATAGTATAGAGGTTTCTAGTCCACAATTCTTAATGAAATAAACAGACTTATCATCTGGTTTTCCAACCAAAACCAATGAGATCATCTGAATTTTTCTCCCTTTTTTAATATTGGCTGTGGGAAATCAGTCACCAATCCTGGCAGGGAACAATTAATTACTACTTGTGGGTACTAACTAGTGTTCGAGTATTGACTAGGCAATATACACTTCTCATGTGTGCAGCAAAGTTAACAACCAGGTTGCTAGTACATATTTTCTGGATTTCAGAACACAGAATGTTACAAATATACCCTCATCAACTATAAAACAATCTCTCCATTGTCTTGTCTGTACTTAGGATAATCGTGTAAGTAAAAGATATGTCCCAAAGTCATCTTCCATTAACTAAGAACTACAGTAATGTGCTTGCTTCCCAGTGTCACATATACCTTTAAAGAAATTACTAAATACATACAATGGAAACCACACTGTGGACTGAAAAGAGTAAGTTAGAGAGACTATTACCTAAGAGAGAGGAGACAAAAGTGAGAACACAGGCATACCACCTGAATATCTTCCCGACACTTTCCACAGACACAAAGACAAAGACCTCCACCCTTTATGAGCTTCTACAAACTGACAGCAGAGGCATGCGTTATCCATTGGCAAAGCAAAAAGTCAAGCCCACAGTCCACATCTTAGTAGTTATAATAACAGAAATGACCCAATCTGACCATGGACAAGTTTGGTCTTATGATTCCGATGTGAATCTAGGCTGATAGCAAATATTTCTTCAAAATCTTGGTACTTAGATGTAAAAAGCTCCATTTTAGCAAATTGTAGTTTGTATCTTAAAGCACATCAGACTCTAAAAGAACAGTTATGCCATTTAGGGATAGACACCTTCTCTTACATAAGGTTTCAAGGCCTTTCATGTTAGGCACAGGCAATTTTATGACACGTAGCTTTTAGAAGAGGAAGGTGACTATTTGTCACAGGTCATTGGATTTATATGGCTCACTACATATCAGATCTACATATACAACTCAGCAATTTGTGTCACATTTATTTCAAACCACTCATTTTAAGATCAGTACTTACCTTCTCTTAGACGGTCCACCACGAAAGTAAAGCCGGTGGTTCTTGGGTGTAAGACATACTCATATTTCTGAAGTCCGTTCTTCTCAGCAAAATCATTACTTCTAGCCTTGTTATTTTCTGGAGAAAAAGAATAAACTGTTAGAAGTCATAAGGTAAAAAGAAGATAGTGAGCTAAAGAAGAACATTAAGAATTTCTTGTATAAAAAAATAGCACTTATGACCAGGCATGATGGGCACACCTTCAATCACAGAATTCAGGAGGCAGAGACAGGCAGATCTACAAGAGTTCATGACCAGCTTAGTGTACACAGTGAATTCCAGGCCAGCCACTACATTGTGAGACCCTGCCTGCTTTTCTGTTGTTACACAGTATACAAAGACGGTGCAAACATTCCAAGCATGTGTATGAGTGCTTTGCCTGCATGTCTGTGTGACAGTGTGCAGTGTCCAAGGAGGCCAGAAGAAGGCATCAGATCCTCTGGAACTGAAGCTACAGATGGGTGTAAGCAGTCATATGAGTGCTAGGCACCAAATCAGGTCCTCTATAAGAGTATCAAATGCTCTTAACCACTGGGCTATTTCTCCATCCCCACAAGGCAAACATTTGAGATAATCCCTTATAAATACCTGAATCTGTAGGTAGGTAGATATGTAAATTTATGTTATGAATAAGCCTGAATATGTTTCCTTAAACTTATATCCCAAACTTTAAAATTACTTAGAAGGCTTTTAAAAAACTGATATGAATGAAAATTGTGACACAGAAACACAATCTAATAAGCTAAAGTTTTCATCAAAGATCATCTTTATGTGAGGATGTTCAAAAGGCTACGGTGTCTACCACGTGCAAGGCCTTAGGTTCAATCTCAAGCAGCAGTAATAACCATAAAATCCTGAAATAATAAAAATTTAAATGTAATAAAAAATACTAATAAAACTAAAAATGAACACGATCTAGACACCCAGAAGAAATAACTAGCAATCAAATCAACATTTTCTTTAACCCAATAATTTAGGCACTGAAAGCAAATGAAGTATCTGCCTTACTCAAGCACAGAGTTGCTAATATTACTAACCAAAACCACTGCACAACAAAATAGGCACATGATTAGCACATCATGTACAAACATCTGAACATGGTTTGGCTGAGTATAGTTACAGAGACAAGTATATGTTCCAACTGTTGGCAATAACTTCTTTTTCCATTCCATGAGGTCACTTTACAAATTCCAAGAAGAATCAAACTCATTACTCAGCAAATACAACTGGAAAATAAAGTGTTCAAAAATGTGGCCTTGACTAGTAGAGATCATGAAATACCTTCTGATGACAGCAAATGTTAGGGCATGTAATTCTCAGCTCTGTTTGGAAATTTACAGACTAGTACAAGAAAAATATCTATATAAACATAACTTTCCTAGGAGTAAATATAAGATCAATGAGTTCTCTAGCCCTCCAGCAACCACAGGTGCATCCACAACACAATATCCCACAGATACTCTTACAGAAGGCACCGTGTCATTTCTAACAGAGGCACTGAGTCAAATGCCCACAGCACCCCCAACAATAAAAGAAAAGACCTTGGAGATGGAAATCAGTATTCTGCATCTGTTGTGAATGTCCTGGGCACAAGCAGACTAGTGACAGTATTTCTGTTACAGTCAGCTACAGAACTTAAAGGGGATTAGGAGTCCCAGAAACACCAGAGAGATGCAACTACTCATCAGATAGTTGTCCCAGGTGTCAGTGACTCTGAGGCTTTTCATGTGCAACTCAATTCTGTTGTAGATGTGGAGACAAATTTACACAATGCTAAAATGTACAGTCACACTACAGGACAAATCAGTGTGGTGATGCTCCGTCCCTCACTTTACCCATCCCTTCCCAGGCTGTCATTATTAGTAACTGCACTAGCATCCCATTTTCCAACCGCAGCCTCCTGTCAGCTCATTCCCTGCAGCCTCCCACTCCTTCCACCCATACCCACAGGACCGCTGGCCACTCTGATCTTCTCAAGCCAACTGGGCATGTTCCAACCTCAGCTTGTGCAGCTGCTATGCAATTACCCATGCCTTTGCTGCAGATGAAGTCTTCTATCTCATTCACCCAGTCCCTACTTACCAGAAACTTAATAGAGAGGCTTGTCCTGACCACCTTATAGGTTAGCACCCTGCTTCCTTCTTTTACTCTCTGTCTTCCTTCCCATCCTACCTTATCTTTGCCCCTTTAAAAAACATTTAGTTTTTTATTGGTTCTTTATGAACTTCACATCATGACCCCAATTCCATTCATCCCCTCCTTTCCTTGCACCCACCCACCTTCCATGCTTGCAACACCACCTCCAACAGAGAAAAATCTTGTTGTGGAAGCTGAAGTGTGTCACACTGTGTCCCACAGTATTCCCTTTTGTCCACACTTCTTGTATATGTCCCTTGCAACGAGTCGTTGGTCTGTCACAAGGCCTCTGGCTTCTGCTACTTTATCAATTCTGGAACCTCACTGAGACTTCTCTCAGATATCCTGTTGTTGTCCTGTCTCATGGAGATCCTGTAATTTGGGAACTCTAAGACTGGCCCTTCACACACTCCAGCAGTTCATCGATGGGATAGATGTTGAGGTGGGCCAATTTAAATCCCTGGATCTTGGCCTGGGAGGTACCTGAGCTGCTTAGCCCACCAGCTCTCTCTCTCACACCCTCATGAGTATATCAGCCAACCCCTACTCTACCATGCTGCCAAGGTGAGATACAGGGCCTGCCCTGAAAAGAGACAAGGGAGACATCTCTTCCTCATCCACAAAACCATACAGTGGAGAGGAGGCAGGGCCAGCTCTCCTGCTCTCACACCTTCATGGCCAGCTCGCCTGCAATCCCCATATCCAGCACGGCTCTACTGTGCTGCCCAGGTGAAGGATAGGGCCAGCTCTCTTGCTTTCATGACCTCAAGGGCCAAGTCTCCCATGGGAAGAGAAGGGTACCTCTCTTTCATCCATACCACCTCACAGGAGATGCATTGAAGGGCCAGTTCTCCCATGCTCATATCCCCAGGGCCACCAATGTGCTGGTCACTTTCCCGAATACTGCAGTGGCTAGGGGTGGAGTCAGTTCTGCTCTGCCTCCAAGGCCAGCTCTCCCACAATGCCTGGATGAGAGGTGGGACCAGTTCTATGCAGCCTTCAGACATCAATATGTCTCTGACTGGCAGCCCAGACCAGGGACATTTGCCTGGCCTTTGGTAACAGACCCCTGCAGTTATAGAGTCACAGGCCTGATGTAGCCCCCAGTGGGAGCACAGGCTATATGCCACAATGGTCCCAGTTGGCTTTACCAGCTACTCATGTCAGTCTGTCCCTCGCTACCCTCGAGTCTCCAATTCTGCCTTGTTCCAATTGTGCCCACATCCTTCTGTTTCTCATCCATTTCTCCACCATATTCTTGCTCCTCTTAGTAGTATTCAGGGTCTCTGAGTGTCTGGGGTCACCTCAGGAGTGGTCTCAGGAGTGCTATGCCCTGCTCTTGCATCATGGTGCTCGGCAGGGGTCATCTCAGGCACCCTAACCCCAGGCTGAAGGCACTAGACTGGTGGTTATCTCAGGTTACCCCTCTGTCTCGGCCCTAGGATGCTAGTCTGGTGGTCATATCAGGTGGCCCAGCACATCGGGTGGCTCCTTTCAAGGGCTGTCTGTGTCAGCTCACTTCTTCCCAGGGCTTGTGGTCCCAGATGGGGTTCTTCTAGTTTCCATCCTGGAAGCCCTGCCTAATGCCAAACTGGTAGTAGTCTCAGATTCACTTTTTTCAGGGAACATTAGGCTGCTAATTATTCAGATGTTTGTAGGTCAGAACACTCACAACTTCCCCCCTCTCTGGCACCTCCTGACACACATGTGACACAGCAGCCACACCCACAATACCTCTAGGGGAAAAGTGCTTTATTTTTCTACACAAACTCTGATGACAATTGTATGGATTCTTATTAGTTTATTATCTCTTTCTTCACAGAACTTCATGAAAGGGAAATCATTTTGTATATATAATTTCAAGACACTGGGATATTTATTAAATAAAGAAGCTTTATGTGCAAGAGTATCAAATTCTATGTAATTTCATTGTTAAAATCTGGAAATAGCTTTCCTTTCCAAATTTGAAGATGGAACTAAAAATTATACCCTAACAAGTGTTATGGCAAATTTTATGTCAACCTGAGAAGGCTGCATGCACCAGGCTTTAACTGTCAATCTGTCACAACCTGGAAGCACCTTGAAAGAGTCTTAAAGAGGAATTATCTGGATCAGTGGGCATGTCCGGGGGACTGTCACCTACTTTGGGTGGTATCGTTTCCTACAGTTGCGATCATAAAAAATATAAGAGAGAAGAAAGCTATCTAAGAGCAAGCAAGCGAGGGTGCATTTATTTCCCTGCTGACTGTGGATGTGACTAGCTGTTTCAAGGTCCTGCCTTCCACACAGTGATGGACTGTGACCTGAGATTATAAGGTGATGTAAACCCTATTCTCCCCCAAGTTGCTTTCAGTTAGAGTGTTTATCATAACAACAGAAATAAAACAAGGATGGTACAAACATTTATTCTAGAGGTTTTGGTAGAGGTACTATTTAGATAGGATTACTATTCCTATTGGTAGAGTGAGTAGTAGTAAGTGAGTAGTTACTCCACAAAGTAACTGTGTTTCATGTAAGTCAACTGTCTTAGAAACAAGGGTACCCTTACCTACACTACACAAAAGATGACTTGTGCTGGAGCCCACCTTTAGGTTTCAACTGCTGCTCTTCCCAGGTCTCTACCACTGGCCAACTCTGAACTTGCAAGGTCTGCTGTGGCAAGAACCACTCACTTCCTTAAAGCAAACCCTGTTCTCTCCTCAAATGTAGCTTTCTTTAGAGACCCCAGTACACAATATAAAACTGCACAATCATCTCAAAGGTCAAATGATATGAAAGACTACAATATAAGTAAGAAATAAAATGAACACAAAACACATGTTCTCTTTTCTGGTTTTAAGTTTATAAAGGAGCTGGTGTGTATGTACACATATTCCTAAGAATGTGAGCATGTACATAAGGATCTGTGACCAAATGATGAGCAAAATGTACCAAAAATTCAAATCCTGTTCATTCATGGACTACGGAATTACAGCAACCTCTATGTATACTTCTGTGCTTTTTAATTTCCTAATATATACTTCTTCCCTTAACAAGAAGTTATAGCATTTATAGCAATTATACCAATTATAGCATACAAAAGACAAAACAAATATAAAGCCATCGAACACACTGATTCAAAACTAAATTCAGAATTTAAAGTAGAATATAAAGTATTAGAGTTTTAAAATCCAAATTTAAATTCAACTCTAATAATTAAAAACATTTTTAAATTAAACATTTTAGATTAAATGATACTTTTTCTAAATTGGAGATATTTTTGTTAGCCCACAGTATGAAGTTAAAAACTGCCTTTCCTAGTTCAGTATCACAGTTCTTGGAAGATAAGTTTATATTCCTCTTTGCCATAGTTTGTCCATTTTGTTTTTCACTCTGTGCCCTCTTAGGTCTGTGTTCCCTCACACAGCATACCACACCATCCTCCTACATTCTGCTGAATCGCTCATTGAAGGTATGGTTTATCACACTGGAGAAAAGGCCCCTTTGAGCTCTTACTACAGAAATGCCTCAAATTCAACTGTAACCCTCCTCCAAGTCCTCTAATAACCAACCAGAAAAGCTCCACATTTAACCATGTTAGGTTTGCCCTGCATTTCAGTACATGTGACAGACTATATAGTGTTTTTACTAATCTTGTTTTTATTTGCTGAGGTAGAAAGGTTCTAAATATGCTTTTCTGTGTCCCATCTATAACACAAGTATAGATAATTTTTCTCAAGAGACAAAGGTTTTTGTTTTGTTTTGTTTTTTGTAGTAGAGAGATAATCAGTGGAAAGGTCACAAGATTTAAAATTACTTTTAGATTTTTTTCTTATATGGAAGAACTTGAAGGATAAAGGGTTTACAGAATAAATAATACTTTGGAAGAGAACACTTGTGATCTGCCTGCACCATTCTCCTGAGTAGTTGGACCTTCAGGACTGTACCAGCAGGTCACGCTTGGGTACCATTAGCTGAGTGACTGGGCAGTTATCCATCCATTTTGTTGATATTCATATACTCCGTATGAGATTTGACTAGTGGTTTCTAAGTTTTTAAATTCTGTGACCCAAACCCAGGCTACCTTACCTGTGAGGTCAGTTCCTTCTGGAAAGATGAGAAGTTGTAGTGGTTCATGGATGACACAAAAATAATCAATCATGTCTTCAAAATGGCTCTTATCATCCTTCCATTTCCTATGAATAAAGATAAAGGCAGCAACTTGCATGGCCCAGCCTAGGGGGAAAAAAAGCATTTGTACAAACTTCAGTAGCAATATTAACATACTACTAAATATAACTTTCAGGTCTTCGATGTTTCTACTCTATAATAACCATTCTATGACATACCATATATCTAGTACGAATTTTGGAAATACTGTAGTGTGCAAAACCACCTCACCCAGACAGGGTTTCTCTGTGTAGTCCTGGCTGTCCTGGAACTCACTCTGTAGACCAAGCTGGCCTCAAACTCAGAGATCTGCCTGCCTCTGCCTCCTGTGTGCTGGGATCAAAGGTGTGCACTACCACTGCCTAAATTCTTGAAAACCTCCTTTAAGCCATAGCTTGCCACTATTATCTCAAGGTAGTACTGCTTACCAAATAATAAGCAAAGAATTTTCTCAGGTCACACAAGAATTCTAAAATACTTCCTTTTCTATACTCTCAAACTAAATGCAAATGCTATTTTCAATGGTAGTCACTTCAGATTTTACTTAACTTAAATGGTCTATCTGCTATGCACATTCCTTGGAGTGCATATGTGAGCATACTGTCTTTCTCAGAGGCAGACCCACCTTATTGCTGAAAAGGTAGCCTTGATGAGCCCATCTGTGTTTCAGACGTCTACCAATCTTTCCCTAGCCACAGCCTTTGGCGCTTCTGTAGAAGATGCCTAACTTAGGGTAGCCTATGTACAGTCCCTGAAAAATCTCACAAAGAATCAAAAACATGGGTCCAACATAGTAACTCTCAGGCTAATCGAATATCTACCTCTCTTAAAATTTCTCCTAGGACCTTGGAAAAGCAAGCACTGTAAGTTGTGCAATAAAGACGGCATATGTAGTAAAGGGCAGATCCTCTTGCTGCTGAGCCACAGGTCTGATCCTGATTCTAACTCTAGGCCCAGTCTTGCCAGCCTAGGTATGAGTCCATCTCCGTGATACCCCTGAGAGTCTTCCTCTCTAACACATAGTAACTACAACACTCATCTTGACAGCTAGGGATGAAGGGTAGTAATGCCTTGCAAACAAGCAGTGCTGTTCTGGAATACAGATGTGCCATGCTTACCTACCTCCTGTTTCCCTATAACAGGCTAAGGCCAACCTGAGAATCTCTTCTGTCTGCTAGAAATCTTTACTCCAATCATTTTTATTAGGGGTAAGTTTTTCCAGACATTTTTCATGTTACCTATTATTTCTGTTACACCTCCCCCCCTTTTTTTCCTGTCTTTAATTGAAATTAAGTTTTCCTTGCCCCTTCCATTGTTCTCTATAATCCAGGTTTTCCTAGAACTCAGGCATCCCATCTGTTCATATATACTATCAATAGCTATTTCTGTTTAACAATGTCAGGGAGCATCAGGTGCCATAGGACAGCATGGCTGCTACAGGGACAGTATGGCCCACAGTATAAACCACAGTCCCACCCCTTGGCAGACAGCGTGCTGACCTTTGCTTGACTGGCTTGGAAACAATACATCCCGTTTTATTTCTTTGTGTGTTTCAGCTCTCTATATTTGGTAAGCCTGTTGAACCACAGAAAACCATCAACACTGAGCTCAGTTATTAATCTCCACCAACCTAAACAGCTCTTAATTCTATCACCATGTAAACCAAGACTCCAGCTTAAATTTAATTTCAATTTTTAAAAAGTAAAATAATAATGCCAAAAATGTATGCCTACTACCATTTTTGTTACAAGATATGTAGGAATCACCCGACTGCTCCAAAGACTGTTTACTTTTCTATCACATTCCTAAACTTGACAGAAATGTTTTTAATATTTATTTAGATTTGACCCCAAGTTTGCTGACCTCTTTGCTTGTGCCCTTCTGTTAATCCTTTCTTTTGAAAATTGTTTCTGTCCTCACATTCCAGAAATGTATTTTTGGTTCAACTTTGAAAACTGGTTAGACTAAAAATAGAATTTGAGGTTCCAAATCACTGTTTCCTCAGAATTTCAGAACATTTCCCACAGTCTTCCATCCCTCAGTGTGGTCAGTATGGCTAGCAGCCAGGAAGAAGCCAAACCCAACCGCATCCATGCAATGACCTGCCTACTGTTCAAGCTTTTATGATTTTTCTCTTCTGTCCCAATAAATGAGCTTATTTCAACAACCATATTTTTGTTTTCAATATTTGCCAATGGTTATTTTCCACACCAGCTATTTTATGAATAAATAGTATAATTATAGAAACAACATTTGGTGAATGCTAACAGTGTGCTTGGTATTATTCTGAATATTTCATTAATTCATAAGGAAACTATGAATCAGGTAAAAAGTATTATCTCTAATGCATGGATAGACAGATGTAAGTGGAAACCAGGCTGTAGACACAGGCGGGCTGGTCCCAAAGTTATTTTTGTTTGTTTTTTTTCTTGTGATTTTGTTTATTTGTTTGTTTTGTTCTGTCTTGTTTTGTTTTTTTAAGTTTTATTTTGTTTTGAGACATCATCTGACAGTGTATCCCAAGCCAGTCTCAGCCTCCCTTTGTAGTGTAGGCTGGCATTGAACTCACAACAATATGATCCTTATGCCTCAGTCTCCCAGCATGTTATTTACCCTTACTTTGCTAGTTTAAAATTACAGCATCCAATGTTTTAGATCAGTGTGAAGAGATGGCTCAGTGGCTAAGAGAACTTATTGCTCTCTCAAAGGACCCAACTTTGGTTCTCAGCACCCACGTTGGGCAGCTCACACACACTCCTCCTAACTCCAGCTCCAAAAGGTGTGGCTGAGTTCCACAGGCACTTGTACTCACAAGTACACACACACACACACACACACACTTCAATAAACATTAATATTGATAAACCTTTATAAAATCACTGGCTTCTCTCCAATATATGCTCTTGAATTTCTCTAAGTATTTTGAATAATGTAAATGCTCTGAGATTCATTACTCATATTACATGTACAATTGTTTTAAAACATTTGGCTCTTTAAAGCTTTACAGTTTCTTCAAATGTAATACATTCTGCTCTTTTATGGAGAAAAAACTCAATATATGTTTTTTTCTTAACCTTGCTGAAAGTCTCAAAACATGCATTTTCATAACATTTATTTAAACATTCAAATGAGCCAAGCAGTGGTGGTGCACACCACTAATCCCAGCACTCAGGAGGCTGAGGTAGGAGGATCTCTGTGAATTTAAGGCCAGCCCAATCTACAAAATAAGTTCCAGAATAGCCAGGGCAAAAACACAGAATCCTGGGGTAGTTAATGGCAATGAAACTTCAAATTAGAGACCAATCTACATATCTTAGTTTTTCACTTTCTCATGCACTGTCTGCCTGGATTTCTTAGGAAACAGCCACCGTCAGAATGGCTTACAGAAAGGCATGGTGTCAGCTAGCCCTGCTACAGCCCTCTTCTGACAAACCCCTAGCTCCAGCATCAGTATCATCGCCTCGGAGCGGGTATGAGAAACCCCTGGTATCTTTTGTGTCCTACCATGGTCCATAATTTTATAACTTAGTTTTGTTTTTACTTACATTCTTTTTTTATTAAGATGTAAAATTTGCCAGAAGAAACTATTTATTTGAATATATTTTTCTCTTCTTTTTTAAGATAGGGTTTCTTTGTGTTGCTCTTGCTGTCCTGGAACTTGCTCTGGTAGACCATGCTGGCATCAAATTTAGAGATCTTGCCAGGCAGTGGTGGCGCACGCCTTTAATCCCAGCACTTGGGAGGCAGAGGCAGGCGGATTTCTGAGTTCGAGGCCAGACTGGTCTACCGAGTGAGTTCCAGGACAGCCAGAGCTACACAGAGAAACCCTGTCTCGAAAAAAACTCAAAAAAAAAAAAAATTAGAGATCTTCCTGCTTCTGCCTCCCAAATGCTGAGATTAAAGCAGTGCATCACCACATACCACTTCCATGTATTTTTAACTTAACGTATTCTTTTGTAATAAGAAGTATACATATGTTCCATTATTTTTTTCATCTATTCATTTTAGCACAGATGGCCTATACTCAAGGAATCCTAAAACATCTGCACTGTTCATTTAATCCTCTCAGAACTGAACGTCAGATAGCTGTCTGTGTATCTGCTAATGCAATCCTCTGTATCTTCTGTAGCACTAGAAACTAGAACAAGACACCAGAAACCAAAGTAGCTAGACAATTATTCCCTTCAATGAACAGAGGGTAAGGATAAAACCAAGAAATGCTACCTAAAGATGGCTAATTCAGTGAGAAGAAATAATACGAGCAGATGCAGGATATATATGAAGCTTTCTCACAAACACCTTGAGAAACAGTACTGACTAAGCAGGTGCTTGAGTACAGTTTATATAGCTTGTAATTACAGATAAATCCAGAAACTAATTTACAAGCAACTACAGTTCCCAGAATGCCAACCTCAGTCAAGATGCTAAATGTCATATAGACCAAGTCAGGGGAGTACCATCGTCCTGGAATTCACATTACAAATGGAGTGATGTTCTCCACCCCTCTTCCGAGAACATCAATTTCCACAAAGCCTCTGGCTTTTTACAGCACCCTGAGTGAGGTAGACCATTAACTCACAACCTCTCCTCCATTGCAGATGCCTACACTATTAGATTCACAAGTGCCATACTCAAAACAAAAGGCAAAGCAAGTAAATGACCTTCTAAAACAAACCTATTTTACAAACAATTCCAAACTTGAAAAAAACCTCAAAATTGTGAAGGAAAACAAACCCCAAAATGCACGCACAGCACATCCACTATACAGTGTAGTGATTATCCTAGAAATCTCCTGGCAGGCGCTGGACACTCTTGTTTGGCATTGAAAAAATAAACATTCACTGATGGCATTTGTTGGCTTCTCATTTTTGGTATAATTTAGGGGTTCCATTCTAACATACGCCAATAGGTTTTTCATTCTTTAGATTTGTTATTGATCAATTTTTTAGATACTTTATCATCTACATGTACCTTTATTGAATTCTCAAGCTAAGAATGCCACTAGCTTTGCAGGACTCAGACTATGCGGGACTCAGACAACCTGGGTGGCAGAACCGTGACAAATTCCTAAACACATCCACATGCTGACACTTGAATGGCTAAGTATGTTACATTACAAACAAAGGGTAGCAGAGGTTACTATGCAGCTAAGCTTAAGACTGGAAAATGAGTCTAGATTAATTTAGAAAACTGAAAAAAAAAATCATAATAGCCCTTAAAGGTAGAAAAGGTCAGGGGAAGGGGACTCAGTTTCAAAGTGAAAGGGTACAGACTCTAGCCACTGTTGTCTTTGAAGACAGAGGAGGGGCCACAAACCAAGGAATGTGTTATCCACTACACACTGGGAAAGGCAAACACTCCAGCTCCTACAGAGAAGGAACTACAGCCAGGCAGGGTGGCACACACCTTTAATCACAGCACTCAGGAAGGAAATGGATCTCTGTGAGTTTGAGGTCAGCCTGGTCTACATAGTGAGACCTTGTGGGAGAAAGGGAGTAGGGCAGAGTCTTAGAGCATCAGAACATAAGCAGGTGAAAGAAACAAAATGAGTATAGCAAAAAGACAGATGTATTAGCCTGCAAGAATTTCTGCATCCAAAGCTAAAAAATGTTCAGTAATAATGATAATATTCTACAGTAAGTCAGATGATAAAATAAATGTGATAAGCATGGACTGATGAATATAAGATAGTTACTGGTGAGTATACAGAATAAAGTACAATGAATATAGTAATATGCCACCAGACCGCATCCCTCAAGTGACAGAGATAAATATCACCGATGACAGAGCACTTGCCATCATGAACCTCTCTGATATGAGACTTGCACTTGACCTCTTGGTACCTACTCCCCAGACTCATGACCACCATCTAATGGAGAAACACCATGAAAATTCAGAATGAAAAACATACTACCCATAAGTACCGTGTAAAGCAAGGACATACTGCTTTGAAGTGAAGCAAGAGTGATTAAAAGCAAGGTGGTCCCTCAGAGGGATCCTAGGACATTAATATCCTAGAAAATGGACATTAACAGAAATACTGGAAAACCAAACTTGTTGGTTGTTTAGTCAGCTAAACAGTGCCAATTGACCCTTTCATTTGAATAAACTGCTATGAAGGAAACATCCTGAGAAACTGGGTAAACAGAAATATTCTTTATTATCTTTCTAGTTCCAATAAATCAAAAATTATTCACATAAAACTATTTCATAACATTTATTTGTTGATGGAAAATTCTGCTTAATTAAAAATATATAAGCAGTAACCATTTTTCCATAAAATATCAAGGCCTAAATATTTTACTTAGAATCCTTCACAGATTGACAGTTCTCAATAGTTGAAACCATCAAGTAACAACATTTGTAAGTATACTTTAGATGCTACTTTCACTGCAGTCAACATTTTAACTTCCTGGCTGCCTAAACGTGCCTCTGGATGGCATCCGTGACACAACTGTGGAACACTCATAGATATCTGATGTTTGTTTGTTTGTTTGTTTTTTAAGACACGGTATCTTTGTGTGGCCCTGACTGCCCTGAAACTCACTCTGCAGACCAGGCTGGCCTCAAACTCAAGATATCTGCCTGCCTCTGGCCTCTAAGTGCTGGGATTAAAGGTGTGCACCACTACTGCCTGGCTGAAATATATGACTTCAGACATAAGGAAAATATTTTCTGTAAAATTTATTACAGAAATGAAAATGGCAGCCATCAAACTTTTAAAAATGACACAATCTTATAATAAATATAAGGCCTAACTCATCCTGGCACTAAAAATGCAATCACAGTTTATACATATTTAGAAGAGTAAAAGTAATTAAAAGCATTCAAATTATCTACTGAAACTAAGATTAGCAAATTACTCTCAGATAATAAACAGAGTCCGTCTCTTGAGTCCTTTTACTGTTATTGCAAAGCTGGCTCCAAACTGGTCTTGTATTGTGTTTATGCCTTGCCAATAAATACAAAGCAGACTAAAGGCCTTAGAGTTTACCCAATTCTTTTACTGCCTTCTTCTAAAATTACTGCCACAAAAGCACACTTTGTAGACAACTCATATAATTACAGGGAAAAAATTCTTTGATTTTCAGCAGACCTAGGATGCAAATGTGCTCCTTACTTTCCCAGCCTCACATGCAGCCGTGTCTCTGTGTCTCTGGCTGAGTAATCGGCTGTGGTGTACAGCAACAGGAGCCCAACTTAAGGATGGATGGTAGAAAGTACTATACTCGACAACCTTGACAGCAGGCAAACTAGTCAACAACTTCCATCCAGTTCAGGGTTCATCCTCTGTTCAGAACTCAGCTAACACATTAAAAACACAATTACAGGTCATTTACTGAGACCTCAGAGTCCTTATCTCAATGTAATTCCAGAATGTGTAGTCATGATATACTCTTAGCCTAGCATGTAATTTAACTAACTAAACCTTTCTTCCCCAAGGTACCTCCCCCTTCTCTCTCTCTCTCACACACACACACCCAAAAATAAAATTCATCTCTGCCAAGCAATTCCAGCAAGCAAACTCCAGAATCAACTGTTAGAAGACTAATTCTGACCAACAGAATTGCTGGTATGAAATCATCTGTTGTATGTGTCCTCTAGGCAATAAAACTGCTCAACATACTTCATTTGACAGTTTTTTGTTTTTTTTTTTTTTAAAACTCAACTCATGACAAGCAGTTAACCCACCAATGTACATTTCACAGTTTGGAGAAATGGTGGGAAGTACATTATCCACAATGTTTATGACTGTTAGCAACAAAAGAGCCAGCTACAAGTCCAGACCTAAACAAACTAGGCTTAAATCTCACACATAAAGTACGTCTGGCCCCACAGCTGGCTCTAAGCCCAGGATATTACATCCTAGCTGCCATGCCCTCCTCTGTGCAGACCTCGCCACTCATTTTGGTTCTTGTGGTTTTTCTTTCCGTTGCCCTGACACATAAAGCCAAGTCTTTTAAACAGTATACAAACAGACTTGGCTGGGCTGCATCTAAGTTACAAATTCAAGGTTATCAGCATGGCATGGTGGACTCTGTGATCCCAAGCTCCAAAGAATGGACTACGAGGTGTGAGGATGTGTGGAGCCATGTGCTGGTCTGCAGTAGTAGTGTCATTGACGGGGCCGGGAATGGAAAGGAAAACAAGAAATGTTTCTGGATTTGCCATGGATTGAGACTTCCAGTGGTGACTAGGTTCACAATATGCACCATGTACTCCAGGGATCAGGTCTATTGTGCACACTGTTAAGTCCCTCCCAGTTCTTCTATTGTTTTGCAGTTTTTCTTTTGTTATCTATTAAAAATTACCTTTGAAATAAAGTCATACTGTCTTTCTTTCCCTAAGAACCTCATGTACAAGCTAAGTGCTCTTTGTCCTACATGCTTGGCACCAGAAGTGTTTTTATTTTGTTGATTTTTTTTTTTTTGTAGAAGTGTTTCATACACATAATGCAAGCCAAGTCTAAATTCACTTGATGTTCATATAAATCTTATACTCAAAGTCTGAAATGATCTAAAACAACAGTTGTATTAATCTCATACATTTTGATGCCACTAACCGTGTGAGGTCAGCAATAAATGTTTTTTTTTTTTTGCAGCATCATGTTAGTATTTAAAAACATTGAGGGTTGGAGAGATAGCTTGGCATTTAAAAACACTGGCTCTTCTTTCAGAGGATCTGGTCTCAATTCCCAGCACCCACATGGTAGTCACTGTCTGTAACTCCAGTTATAGGGAGACTCAAACACCTTCACACATACATGCAAGCAAAAGACCAATGCACATAAAGTAGAAAAAAAAAAAACCTAATTAAAAACGGTGAGATGTGAGAGCACTGGATCTTCTGATGGCTGCTGTTCAGCCCAGCAATACGCGATCGTGCCCCTGGCATCGCTGGGCCGTCATTTTGGTTCTCTCCATTTTCCTTCTTATCACTCTACTCCCTGGCATGGTTTTCTTTTTCCTCTATGTTCTTCTTTAATTTAATGGATTTTTCATTACGTTTCATCTTACTTCCCTATCAACTACCATCCTTTGTATTTCTCATTCAAAGTGTTTTGTTCAAATACTAGCATCATATTTAATCCATTTTATAGTGCTGAGTGTTTTATCTGTTCTCTACATATCTATGATAAATAACAAGACTAAACTAATTATAATATCCCAATTTTTAAAAAAGACTAAAAAAAAAACCCAATCTAGCTAAAAAGTTAAGGCATCCCTATGTACACATGATGCCATACGTCAGAGCCCTAAGGATTTCACCAGAAAACAAAGCTGACATATAACTCTCAGTGCAGCAGCAGGATGTGCTATCAACATATAAAAATCAGTAGCTTTTCATATGAACCAATGACACAAGTGCAAAGAAAGAATCCTATTCATAACAAACTCAAAAAAAAAAAAAGAGAGAGAGATAAAGAGAGAGAGAGAAAGAAAGAAAGAAATCTTGGACTAAAGCTAGCTAAGGAAGTAAAAAGTCTCTATGTCAAAAGTATAGAACACAGAAGCAAAACCGAAGAGAACACTAGCAGATTGAAAAGCTCCCCCATGCTCATGGGTCAGAAGAATTAACTGTAAAAACAGCTGTTCTGCCAAAAGCAATCTATGGATTAAATAAAATCTCTATCAAAATTCCAGCTCCACTTTTCACAGAAATGGGGGGAATGGGTCTTAAAATTCAAATTTTAGAAGCACAAAACACTCCTAACTCAAAGCAATCCTGGGCAGAAACAATGATACAGGAACAATCATCTGATTTTAATTTATACTACTAAGCCACAGCAACAAAAGCCGCATGGCACTGGCACAAAAAAAAACCGGACACGTACATCAGTGGAAAAGAACAGAGAACCCAGGAACATGCCCTCACAGCTACAGCCACTTAAATACATACTGGGAAACAAGTGTGCTGGACAAGCCTCGTCTACAAGTACAGTAATAATGCTCCATTTTCTTATCTTCCACCTGGGCAAACAACTCCAAATAGAAAAACCTCAACGTAAGATCTGAACTCTCAAACTGTTTAAGGAAAAGCAGAGAGAACACTTCAAGATATGGGCATAGGTAAACATTTTCTCAATAAGACTCGGCCCCTCACAAAATAAGAGCAACAATCTAAGCTAACAGGAAGGTAGGAAATCATGAAATTAAAAGGTTGTGTACTACAATGACACAGTTAACTGAGTGAGGAGACTGCCTACATGGGAGAAATCCTCATACGCTCCTCCCGATAGGGGAGGGTATATAAAAGACACGAAGGCCCTTAGAAAAACAAAACAAGGAAGAAAATGATTCAACTTTCACTGTCCTTACCCAAATAAATGGAAGTTAAAACTACTTTGAGAGTCCATCTCATTCTAGCCAGAATGGCTATTATCAAGAAGACAAATGACAACAGATACCAGTGAGGATGCCCAGAAAGGGCGATGTCATTCACCACTGTGGACTGTAACCACCAGATAAATCACTGCGGAGGTTTCTAAAGCACCTAACAGTCCCAGATACAGCACTCCAGGCACACTGCTATAGGACTCCATGTCCCACACACAGCCTTGTGCGTCCATGTTCCTGCTACTTTGTTCACAATAGCAAAGAGACAGCAACTGATGAACAAGTAGAAAAAGTATAGTCATTACACAATAGAATTTTATTCAGTCAAAAGAAAAATGAAATTATGAAAATGGATGTATTAATGGAGGAAAATAATACTGGAAAATAATGTATTAAGTGAGGTAACCCAGGATCACAGACAAACACTACATGTTCTCATATGCAAACTTAGCTTTTATTTTATATACATGTGCATTTATGAAGAAGAAATAGGTCAGGAATCCAGAAAACTAACGATTCTTTAAAGTGAAGCAGCTGTGTAGCAGAATGCATGTGGTAAGAGAGCAGGAGGCAGAAACACAGGAAGTAGAAAGACTGAAGGCAAGAAGAGAGGAGAAGTGGAGAGGAGGGCAACCAATACTTACAATGTGTGGAGGGAAGAAAAAAACAGAAGGAATTCTGATAGCCAATAAGCTAATCAGAACATTTTTTAAATTGTTTGAAATGAATCTACCCTGTGTGTATAAGCTATTTAGCTTCCAGAAGCCACAGGTTATTAAACAAAAACCCCAGGACAAGGAACAGACTATCTCCCTTGAGTTTTTAGTCCACTCAAACTCCCAATAGATACAGGCAGATGCCAGTCAACTGGTTCTTCTCTAGAACCAGATGGCGAGATTCTATTGCTGAGGATGCTGTACACATTGATCACAGGACAAAGAAACCAAGCTCGAAGTGTGTGTGTGTGTGTGTGTGTGTGTGTGTGTGTGTGTGTGTGTGTGTGTGTAAAACCTCACATGTGCTATAGTGTGCCTTGATTTGATGACTGCTCCAAGAAGAAATGTGTATCTAGTACTGTAGCTATTCCAAAGCCCGTGAGTGGGAGGTCCCAGAGCATCGTGAGGAAGCCACTGCTGTCTTACTGCTGCTGTCTCACTAAATGGATATGATGTGTCTTTACACTGTCTTGTAAGTAACTATATTTATGTAGATGTCAGAAGAGCCATGGCAACTGCAGGAACTCATAACTGGGAATGACTCCTGAATATCTAGACACTTGCCACCTTATATTATTGCCCCTCCAAGGCTCAGGGAATACCATGAAAAAGCAACAAGAAGGGCCTGAGCCCTGTGAACCCCTCCCTACCTTCTGGAATGGCATGGCTACAGTACTCAGTAACACCCTGTGACAGAAAGGGAGGGCCTCATGGACTCCATCCCCTCTTGGGAATTTATGGGCGCTAACAGTTGGACAGTTGGAAGACCAGGCATACTTTTCAGTGGTGCGGCCACTGTAAAGTATCTACACGCTTGTGAGCAAACTCTCACCTATGCTTCTGTAAATGATTTTTATATTTGGTCACACACAAAAAAGGAAAGACACAAAAAGTAGAAGGTGGCAAGTCAAAAAGTGGAAACAGATTATAAATGAGAGTAGGGAGCTGTATCAGAAACTAAGAGAGAAATCCAGGACAGGGCTTTAAGGAGAGAGGCGAGATCAAGCCTGTAGCTGTAGGAATACCCTATGGGCTTGTCTTCAAGACGGCAAGCTACCAATCCTTCACATCCTGCAAATGGTTAAGAAATGATACGAGTTTTTCTCTTCTAGAGTAAGATATTTTTAAAACAGAGATTAAGATAAAATCACATAACAAAGCCATTAAACATAAAAAGAAACTGGAAATGTTTTTAGCTTCATGAGAAAAGCTGAGAATAACATACCGTTCAACTTACCTCATTTTGTTCTTAGAGTAGGCACACTGCATACAAAATGAGTTAAGCACTTAAAAAACCATGATTAACGTACCAAATCCAGGAACACTTTTTAGACTGGATTTGAGGCAAATCTTCTCCAGTCTGAGGTAGCTGTACCTCATTAGACAGTTCCACAGGAACATCCAGTCCACTCTTGTCCGGTGGTTCATGATAATGACACTCCTTTCTCCAGGTACAAATGCATCTCCTGTTATAACTACTTTGACACCAAACATGGTCTCCAACAATGCCTACAAAAAAATAAAAAACACAAATATCGAGCAACTTATCTAGGGCTTTCAAGTTAAGGAGCCACATATGAAATTAGTCACAACCGGACTGGAGAGATGGCTCAGCGGTTAAGAGCGCTGACTGTTCTTCCAGAGGTCCTGAGTTCAATTCCCAGCAACCACATGGTGGCTCACAACCATCTGTAATGGGATCTGATGCCCTCTTCTTGTGTGTCTGAAAACAGCTACAGTGTACTCACATGCATAAAATAAATAACTTTAAAAAAAAAAAAAGAAATTAGTCACAACCATGCTTATGACTTTATTAGATATTCACTATATTAAAAGGAAATGAAGACAGAATTTAAGAGTTATTGACCTTCCTTCTTGCTAACCTTGTCACAGCTATGCTATACTGCCTTATAATACCAAAAAAGGATGACACTTAAAAATAACTAAACAAATAAATTGCCTTGAAAAAGCAAAACTGAGTCCAGAGTAAATAATGAGTTGCTTTTCAAAGTTTTCCATAGGTAAATTTTATCATGTCATATGCCCTATGATTTCTAACATATAACACATAGTTTCCCATACTCTTGTTTCTGTAATAAACAGGGGATGCTCTGATCTGGGGTGAAACTAGGAAGTGCTTTCAACACTTCCAATCTCTTCCATTAATTTTAATTTCTGGAAGTTTCTTGATTAAAAAAAAATACTGCCAGGCAGTGGTGTCGTACGCCTTTAATCCCAGCACTTGGGAGGCAGAGACAGAGGGAAGGGATTTCTGAGTTCGAGGCCATCCTGGTCTACAGAGCGAGTTCACAGAGAAACCCTGTCTTGAAAAACCAAAAAAAGAAAAAAAAAAAGAAAAAGAAAAGAAAAAAAGGATAAAAAAATACAAACTACCTTTCAAATTCAATTATATATTAAGAGTATGAAGATTCTACTGGACAATTTTAAGGATATAATGGCATGATTATTACCCAATTTTTCTAGAAAGAATCAGAAATAAAACTGGATGTAGGACTGAAGAAGTTAAATTTCTTTCTTTTGTTGTTATTTTTGTTTTTTGAGACAGAGTTTCTCTGTGTAGCCCTGGCTGTCCTGGAACTTACTTTGTAGACCAGGCTGGCCTCAAATTCACAGAGATCCACCTGCCTCTGCCTCCTAAGTGCTGGGATTAAAGATGTGCACCACCAAACCTAGCTCTAAGTTTATTTTTTTCTGCAAGATGAGTTACTCAAAGAATAATACATGAAGACTAAAGTAACTGTCTACCAAAATCTTCCAGCGAATGCCTGACACAAATGAATGCTGAAATACTTGCCCAGTTTGTTAAATTAACATTTCTAAGGTCCATGATTATAATTTATATTAAATATTCTGAAGGAAAGTATGTATTACAGACTAGAGCTCTTACAAAGTGAGCCAGCACGTTCCTCTTTCGTTTCTCCTTCTTTATGATGCCCAGGATCTAGGCTCAAACTCCTATCACAGCCTCCCAAGCAGCCAAGACTACAGCAGACCCTATGTCCAACCTCAAGCCATTTACATGTAATTCCTACTTCATTCTATAACTGATTGAGAAAGGCTTGATCAAAGGGGATTTAAAGAAAACCCAGCCCCTTAAATATCATGAAATAATTCAACACTGACAGTGAATGAGCTATGTGAGCATGTGTGGTAGAATGAAACACAAACATGGTATTGAAAGACGAGCAAAAGCAAATCACAGATTTGAATATCCACATATAAAGCTTTCTACAAAAGCAGGATACTTTAGGGGAAAGTTACTTTCCATGGCTACTTCTTCCCAAAAGAGGACAGTTGGGTTGGATGGTTAGGTAGAGCTACCTAACTAGGTAGTTCCCTGGTGACTACTAGGGCTGGCCATGCTGTTGCCTGACCTGCTTCACAGCTGCAGTCTCCCCAATGTCCATGGAAGGCTGTGGGAACTTGCTGTCTTCTAGTCTGGGAAACCCTAACTTAAGGAATAAGTGAACAGCAATAGAGGAAATTATTACAGGACATGCTCTTCTGTGCACACACACCACACATACTCTCTCTCTCTCTCACACACACACCCCAGAAATTATTCATTCAAGTACTTTTCAATGTTTTTTTTTTTTTTCTGTTTAAAAACTAAAAGCTCTATGGGCTGGTCATGGTGGCCTTTAACCCCAGGGCTTGTGAGGCAGAGGTAAGTGGATCTCTGTTTTTCTGATATAACAGTAACAGTCAACTTCTATTGTATTTTTTTTTAAAAAAAGGTTTTCATTCATATGAAAAGCAGAAAAGACAGGGTGAATAAGCTCACATCTGAAGAGGATGTTTAGGTAATGGACTGTCACCGCCACAATGTGATCTCCTCATCTGTCCTGTTCATAATTCCATCCGAGAATCTGGCTTTGTTCTTTCTGCCTGTGTCCTGAGAACACTGGTGAAGTGAATGAATTTAAGCTAATCACTACTTTGTGTGGCAGAGGAAATTCTCAGACAAGAGAGAATTTGACTCTGTGGCATGGCTACTTTTTATTAGATTTACCGGCTTATAGCTAAAAAGAAGAAAAAAAGGAAAAGGCCAGGTAGCAGTAGCCCACATCTTTAATCCTAGCACTGGGGAGGCAGAGACAGAGGTAAAGGCAGAGAAGTTTGAGGTCAACAGAGCTAGTTCCAGGACAGCCAGGGTAACAGAGACAAATCCTGGGGGAAGGGGGGAGACTTAAAAGGAAGTGTAGTTTATTGAGGAGCAACAAACTCAAAAAAGTTCATCTTTACACCACAGAACCACCTATCTGTACACTGGAGCAACAGGAAATGTACCTATAGAGAAGACTTTACCCAACTTGTGAAAACGAAATTTTACTTGAAATGAGAGCCTAATCAGGAAATGGAGCTGAGGGTATTCCCCTTGCCTTGAAAGCAACTGTCTGGGAAAGTGTTCTCCAATATAAACACATAGAAGCTGACAGCAGTGCTCCAAGGGGACCTGGTCACATCTCCAGCTGGTAGAAGAATGTGACAGCACTGTCCACATGTTACTGGCTTTGCTGGCATAATAGATGTAAGAATGAAGAGGTCCTAGAATCCACTTCAGAGAGTAGCTGAGACCAGGCAATGTGTGGCAGGGCAGACACCCTGCAAGGTGTTCCTGGGTGAGCAGCAGAAAGTGAGTCTAAGTGTCTGTGGAGATCCAAGATGTAGAAGATGTCAGAATCTGATATCAAAGTATTTCATCATAGAATAAGAATAAGAATAAGTGATAAAAGAGAAAGAAGTTTGGCAAAGAGGATGAGAAGCTGGGAGGACCAGTACTGCATTTATAAAACAGACACATCTGTATAGAAATTTTAAAACACAAGTAACTTTGAGAGGAAGGATATCTTTTAGAAGTGATGGATACAAGTTTAAAATCACTCACTACAGGACCCACTATTCATTTTTAAATAGGAAAAATACACTGTAAACGATTTAAGGAAACCCTCCCACCCCAACCCCAAGACAGGGTTTCTCTGTGTAGTCCTAGAACTCACTCTGTAGTCCAGACTAGCAGCAGACTCAGAGATCCACCTCCCTCTTCGAGTACTGAGATTAAAGGTGTGAGCCGCCGCCACCGCCGCCACCACACACACACACACACAACACACACACACACGCACGCACGCACGCACGCACGCACGCACGCACGCACGCACTTGCGCACACACACGGCTGTTATTAGGAAACTTTTTAAGAACTATCTATCCTTTCACCTGTGGGCAGGTGCTCTGCCTGCTGCCTCATGTATGTTGATGAAGCAGGATGGAAAGGGTCCTTTACTAATTAGAGAAGACTGTTTTTTTCTCTTGTTTCTTTTTCAGACGCTATACACATGGCCTCCCTGATAAAGACAGACTGATAAACCAAACAGCCTGAGCGGAAAGAAAAATTCGCTGCTGCTACAGAGAAAGGACTGGAACAATCCCCAAGTGACTAACTACCAGAGGGAAAGACAAGCACACACTGCCCACTGATTGGCAGCAGCCTCTTCCCAGTGCCAGAAGAGGGAGGAGCCAGGACTGGAAACCAACAGTCATCAACTCAAGATCAGGAGATGCTCTCAGAGCAACATGACGACCTTATGGAGTGCTACGTGCCCCATGACTACTGAGCACCGCGTGTACTCTGATCTTACGCACACTCTTCACCTCATCTGCACAAAGAAGTCACATGTCTTTTATATATTCCTAATTTTGTAATTACTGGAAAGAACTGAAACACATCTCTGTGGGCAGTTTAGAAAGATGTTTACTGTGAGAAGCTTCATGGGGTAGCTTACATTATCACCTAAAATTTTGTTCATACAATCTGTTGATATTCTTTCCCTGACCCCATAGAATCTTAATAGGTATCACTGATTTGTAAAACACAAAATGGATATGCAGAATAAATTTTAATAATGTAAAAATTGTGCAATCTTTAAAATGTACATACTTTTAGATATAAATTATACCTTTCATTATATGAAATATAGAAGAAATTACATGAAGAACATAGAAAGAAGTTCTTATTTTCTGTAAGGGTTTGCTGCTTTAAGGATATGAGTATTCTATTTTCTATTTGACTTCTTTCTCACATCTGGCATGCTTACAACAGAACACAGAAGATTTCTGTTTCTCCTGAAACCCAGATCTCTGATGCTAACAAAGTTCAAGAGACAGGCCACCCCAGTGCAAGCAGACAGACCTCTCTCTGCTGGGTAACTTACCACAGGAAGCGTGAGCCACATAGCCACAAGACGGCTGCTAATCCAGCGATACCATGACAGGTTTATTAACATCAAAGGTAAAATGGGACCGAGCATAAAAATACTTCCAAAAAAGCTTCCTGCAAACAGGAAGACTATAAAGTAAATCCCCTTCCATGACACCATGATTCTGAAAAATAAAACAAAAATAAAGAATATATTTTATTACTATGCATTTGCAACTCCAATTTCATCACAATTATGTGTAAAATAATCTTTAAAGACAAGGTTACTGAATAACTGATGAAGGCCAGCAGATTCCCTGGCTATAAGCCTAACAAGTTGCCAGTACCCTAGAAATTGATACTCTTTAAAGAAATACCTAAACATCTATTCTCCAGAAAACTCTGGTATAAGAAGTTGGCATTAGCTGGGTGGTGGTGGCGCACACCTTTAATCCCAGCACGTGGGAGGCACAGGCAGGCGGATTTCTGAGTTCGAGGCCAGCCTGGTCTACAGAGTGAGTTCCAGGACAGCCAGAACTACACAGAGAAACCCTGTCTCGAAAAACCAAAAAAAAAAAAAAAAGAAAGAACGAAAAAAAGAAGTTGGCATTAAAGGGTTTTTCTTTTTTTCTTCCATGAGTTACTACTCCAGGCATTGTTTTCTATCTAAAAGCAGAAATAATGGTGAGACAAACTCTGCAGGACTGCTTTGTATGGGTGCGCACCACTAAAAGCAACAGTGGTTTCACAGAGGACAGTAAAATTCAAAGAATAGAATCTGGAAGTGTTTGTTTTTTACAACAGACCCTAAAATCACACTTCTGGGCACCTGGTCTTAGCCTAGCTCTTTATGAGCTAGAGTAAGTCAGCTGGCCCAGACACTTTAGGGGTACTTGAAGCCAAAATCGAGCATGGATATTTTGAAACAAATGCTTGGAAACACCGTTGAAAATGAAACTCTAATATCTGATTTTATAACCTAAATTGAAGTTTAAGTTAGCACCAGGTGTAGTTTTAAAATTTCTACCAATATCTGATGGTATATATACGAAGTCCTACAAAGTAGTAAAAGCAGGAATAAGGAGAGGGAATGGAGGAGTGAGCATGCCTGAAGCAGTGGCCACGCCCCAGATCACACTGGACAGAGCCCTGTGCTCCCACACACTCTCTGCTGCTTTCTGAGCTGCTCACCATTGACAATGTCAACAGCAGCTTCTCCCCAGTCTTCAACTTAAAGCTTCTCAACAGAAAGAAAAAAAAAAGGAACATAGGCTTTATATTCAGTATTTTAGACCTGCTTCTTATGCATACACAAACTATCACCACCACCTACACAATGCTTCATTTCTATTCTATCTAAAAACCCTCTATCTACCTTTTCCTAACTGTTTGCTTCAGGTCATCCACCAGCCAGCTCTGGTCACTTGTTCCTGATCTCCTTGGCAGAGCTACTCTTTACATTGTTTTCCACAAGAGGCAATAGCCTCATCTTTAAAAACTCCTGCATCCTTCTTCATACCAATGTCTGGTGTGGTGTGATTATAAGAAAAAATATTGTTGAATGGCCTAGCTACCATCAAATGTACAGAAATGAGTCTAAGCCCCATGGAGGCTAGAACCGCTTTCCTAATAAAACTCAAAGCATCCAGTCCTGCCTCGTGCACACTCCACTGCATAATCCACCTCCCTCTACTACACAGCTGAGAATCAGAGACCAATATGAACCATTAACCATGTATATAACAAAAGACAAACTTATATTAAAAGGGATCTATCACATGACTACAATGGAATTTTATAGATCAACCCTAATCTCAAGTTACTTCAACATTTATTCATCTTTATGAAACAATAAACAGTCATGGGCTAGTCAAAGGTCTCACAAATCTAGGCACGGAACGCAGGGCTTCATACTTGCAAAACACAAGTTCCACTCTCCTCTGTACTGATCCCTGGGTTCTTCCTTATTTGTGTTCTTCTCAGCCTGCATTTCATAGCCCTTTTCTGTATCTTCATTCAAGTCCTAAAATGGGGGTCAATTAAGTCAACAGCTACATTCTTATGTAGATTAGGCAAATATTGAAAAAAAAAAAGAATTTCAATGGCTGGCACAGATGTGCAGCAATCTGAACTAACATATACCTTGGGTGGAAACACAAAATTGTATAGAACTCTGAAAAACAGCTTGGCAGCTGTACAAAATCCTACACTGACACTCAGCATATATTCTAGAAAATCTACCAGTACAAACAAAGTACAAACAAAGTTACCTTTCCGCAAAAGTTCTACATAATTCTTTATAGCACCATTTCTTATACTTGCACAAAACTAGAACTAACCTGTCATAGTTAGGCGGGTGCATAGATTCTGAATGACTAATCAACAATGAAGACATATACCTAACACAGGCATCCTGACTTATTCTCAAATGCACTGTCCTGAATGAAAGATGCCAAGTTCAAAGGTCATTTCTCTTACGGAACATTCCTACTAGGCAAACCCATAGGAGCGGCTGGCCTGAGTACTAAATGACCACACCAGGCAGCCTGGCAGATGAGCAAACTGCAGTTTCTTGACTGCATGGTGCACACTGCTGGGAAAGTCCTATCTACCAGCTTCCTTCCTTTCCTTCTTAGAGCCTGGCACTGAACCCAGGCTCCATGCGCACCAAGTATA
This sequence comes from Grammomys surdaster, assembly GCF_004785775.1. NCBI lineage: Eukaryota > Metazoa > Chordata > Mammalia > Rodentia > Muridae > Grammomys > Grammomys surdaster. The sequence goes on along the minus strand of NW_021604762.1, from coordinate 2,586,991 downwards.
TGCTCTATCGTTAAGCAACATGCCTAGCCCTGAACATTTTAAACTCTGATCCAGTCATAGTTGTACCTGTCGAAATCTAGCACTTAGGAGGCAAGAACCCTGACTTTAACACTAGAGGGTAAGTCTGTTGCCAGCTTAAGCTACATAGTGATACTCTTCTTTGCAAATAAAAAAATTTAAAATGACTAGCTGAAATAAAAGCTATGTTCTTAGGAAATTCTAGTCTTCAAATTATTCTAATAATCATAATCCAAAATATTTTTGTAAGCTTTTATAATATGCCAGATACAGTTTCATGTATTTTATTTGAATAGACTTTTAACAGTCACAACAATCTCATGGTGTGGGTATTTTTATTACCCCTATTTACACATCAAGATTCTGTGGCACAAAAATGTTAAATAAGTTGATGAAGGTTAAACAGCTAGTAAACAGCAGTACTGAGGACTGGCTCTGGGGATTTTGGTGTTGATGTTTATACTCAGTCAGCTACGTTATACATCTTTTTCAAGACTACATTACTTTTTTATTAGGCACACACTTTAAAAGAATTACACTATGAAATCATAATTATAAACCAAATTTTAAAAGTTTATTTTAAAAGTATTCTGAATTCTAGAAGTGTACAGGACCTTGATGAGGAAGGCTTGCTAATCATTCTTACGTACGTACCTAACACAGCGCACTAACACCTGGAAGGGGTGAGAGGAATGAGATTCTCAACTTGTACTACAACAGACTATGATAGCATGCCTACTACAAGTGAGCCAACATTTATTTTCCCATCCAACCATTTTCTCTTTGGAGAATTAATACAAACTTCATTTACCTAATGGTGCCCTACCTAATAACATGAGCCTGATTCTGATGCCAACCCATGGCAGTGATTGATATAAGGTATGGCTTGGTGTGACCGCTATGACAAACAAAGGACAAAACTGAATACATGAATGAAGACATGATCCACTTAGGCTTGTTGTATATATCATTCTTGGAGTATGCCAGTGTGAGCAGTCTGCTAAGGACCAGTGGAGTCCACTGAGGATGCCCTACATGTCCTTAGAAAGGAACCAACTACATTTCACTTCATAGATTTTCTTGTTTTATGTTGACAATATGCACTGTTCTCACAGTCTGCCTGGAAAGGTAAGTTCACAAGCCAATTCACTATAAATCAGGTTATAATAGTGATATATCATGAAACATCCAATCATTGGAGGCAGGGATAATTAAGGTATTCAAGAAGGCATTTTTCTGGATGAAGTGGTAGACAGGACAAAAAGAAAACTCAGGCAGAGAAACATACAGGTTTGTAGAAATTTAAAACACAAGCCACAGAGATTTAGAAATTACAGAAGTATAAAGGTACAAGGTGGAAAATGTAGGCATGCAAAAAAACCCACAGGAGCATAGGCTGTAGGGAGAAAGCTGTGTACAAGTCAGGATGGGGAAAACAGCACCTTCATCTTGGCACAAGGAGTGGCAATAACTAAGGCATATGACTCATATTGTAAAACAACAGTTAAAAAGTGACACAAACACGGACAATCTGCTTTGCAGATTGAACTCCTTTAAGAGAGAGAACTCCTAAGACTTAGTGGTAACAAAAACCAGGATTGAGAGATATCACTATCAAAGATGTCTTCAAGGCAGAACAGACACACAGCACACCATTTAGCAACCAAATGATCATGCCACAGTGCTTTACCTGGAAATTTCACCTGTAACGTAGAAGGCTGAGAGCACATCTACTCTTAAGTCCTAGATAAGTTTGAATAAGGTCATCTTTTTATTTGCCAGACACTTTATAGAGCACTCTTGATATTTACCTACTTAAGATCTGAAGATTTAGCCTTGCTTGCAAGTATAGATGTATAATCCCAGCTACTACTCACCAAATCAGATAAAATCCAAGTTCAAGGCCTACCTGGGCTCTGGTGAATGCACCACCACCTGAGTAACCCCAAAGGACACTGCTCAGTGGTAGAACACTTGCAGGCTACTAGGACTAGTCTCCAGCAATGCAAAAATAAAGCTCACCAACTTTACTTTTTATATACAACCCAAACATCCATCACATGGAAGAAATCTGTAATCTTGCTCTAACTCAAAGTTGAATTAAATACTACAAGGTTGTAAAAGCAAATCATGATATAAAACATCATAATGAAACCAATCATTCTGTGTACTAGCCTTTAGAAGTTAAAAATAAGTCATTTTAGTAACAGTGACTCCAGTCAACTGGCCAGTCTCCTCTCAAAGGACCTTTAATCTGGTCTACGTCACATCCTCTTCTCAGTGTGTACCATGCTATAGTGGATTCATAAATTTGAAGACTTAAAGAAAAAGACTTTGCTATATCTCTTGACAGTGCCATGAGTCCTAAAACAGACACTTTACATTTTCATCCAACCCAAACAAAAGCCTGTAATGTGCATGACTATCTGAGGACTATTTACAGGTGAAAGACTGAAGGAATGAATCCCTTCTCTACAGATTCCCACCATAACTCACAAGAAAGCAAGCCCAGTCTGGGAAATGCTAAGAAGTTCATAATCAGGAACAGTGAACAAATTCAAGGCCATACTAACAACACGCAAGTCTGTAATACATGGATAATGGTGCTTCAGTAATCGGAAACTCACTAGGATAAGTGGCCAATGAAGTACTACAAAACCAAACCTCTCCATTACAGGGAAGTTACACTTCTTCTTTTTTTTTGTTTTTTGTTTTTTTGTTTTTTTGAGACAGGGTTTCTCTGTGTAGTTCTGGCTGTCCTGGAACTCACTCTTTAGACCAGGCTGGCCTCAAACTCAGAAATCCGCCTGTCTCTGCCTCTCAAGTGCTGAGATTAAAGCCATGCACCACCCCTGCCCGGCTGAAGTTATGCACTTCTTATATTCCACCCTACTAATGAAGAAGGCTTGGAAACACCCATAAAGAATAGGAAAACAGCAAGCAACTTTGCGTGTGCATTCGTGTGCATAAGTATATGTGCATATGTATATTAGAGAGGATTATTAATATAAATCTAAACTGAGTTTAGATTTTGCAAAATTCCCAATGAAAAACCTTCTGAAAAAGTTGGTCACTAATGATCAGTGAAATTAAATGCGATTAATATTTTTTTATTTCATTAGAATAAAACTTTCAAAAAAGGCTCCTACCATAGAAATGTTTGTACATTCATGTTTATTGCTGTTCTATTTAAAATAGCAAGAAAATGGAAACAAGCTAAATGCCAACCAACCAATGACAGGGCAGTAAAAACTTAGCACACATACACAATGGAATATTATTTAGCTGTAAAGAAAAATGAAATCATGAAATTACAGGAAATGAACTTGGAATGCATAGAATTTAGAGAGGTGACCAAACTCAGAAAGAAAAAAGTACATGCTCTTCCTCTTATGCAGATAACGCTCAGAATGAATTCACACAATCTAATGCAAGGGTTTAAGTGCGGCACATTTAGACAGCAGACCATGACGGGGCAATACTAGGTGATAAGGATGGAATGCAGGCAAAATGATGAGTCATAAAAGATAACAAAATTAATTTTCCTAGTTTCAATGTTGTCATTTGTTTTTCTTTTTTGTGGTAGATACATGTGAAAAAATTAATTGTTAGTGAAGGTATAAAACCTAGATGAAGGTCCATAGCTTCAGAACAGCCATTCTAACTATACAGATGTTCACTCAGATGGATAGAGTTGGAGACTGGGCAAGTATTTGCTGGAGTGGCTACCTTAATGTGGCTGTGTGGTGTTTATATCTGTAAGTTCCCATTGGACAGTCAACACTTAGGAGTCTCTGACTGACAAGTCTCTTTATCAAAACTCATTCATGTATCAACACTTGCCCAGTACCTTCCCAAAGGAGGATCTGGCCAACACTCTAGAAACTGAAGCTTTATGATGACCCCCAACTGCCATGGCACCTTTGAGAGTCTAAGAGTCTTCAGCTAATGATGGCAGTAGCAGAGTATGCTTACTTCTCAATTAAAACAAATCAACAACAAACACCTACATAGATACGTAAGTAGACAGACAGATGTGTATGTAGGTAGGCAGTGATTTTTAAAGAAAAATAAAAATGACCCACATAGCCAGGCGGTAGTGGCGCACGCCTGTAATCCCAGCACTTGGGAGGCACAGGCAGGCGGATTTCTGAGTTCGAGGCCAGCCTGGTCTACTGAGTGAGTTCCAGGACAGCCAGGGCTACAAAGAAACCCTGTCTCGAAAAAACCAGAAAAAAAAAAAATGACCCACATAAATGGATTATAGTCATGGTGGTGCACACAAGAGGCTACTAAAGTACCGGTAATGTTCTATTTCTTAAGGATTATGATTACATGTATGCCCACCAAGAGTTTTTGGACTATCAATATCCATTCTTCACATGTTACATTAGCAATAACATGAATACTTTATAGGTCTACCCCACTCTTAAATGAAATACAGAAAAGAGCTTTCACTCCTTAATTCATTTACTATTTGTATGCATTTCACAACCTAAAAGTATTTTAATTATAATAATTTCAAGAACATGCTAATTAATCCATGGTTAGGAATATGTTACAATCCCTAATTAATTTGTAGAAAATTTAATCCTTACAAGTTAGCTGAGACAAAAGTTTATAATTTTTAAGCAAAACTATGAAAAAACATGTACATCTTGACTCACATAATAAAATCAATTATATAAGAGGAATGTGGGCACAGGTATCAATGGTTACATATGCATGCATATCGAAGTCTTTATTGGGAAAATAAAAAGTCAACAATTCATATCCTGCTTCCTGAGATTACCAACATGTCCTGTTTAAACTTGTGAAGATCCACCGTCTGAGCATTACTAAGTCACTGTTTTCTAACACAGTGAAATACTTCGAGCTGACTACTTTTCTCTTAAATCCACGGTGCACACTAATTTGCACAGCCCCATTCTCATGGACACATCTACATTTGCCTTGTAACTGATGCTGAAGAGTTTACACATAAGCTTCTCTGTGAACAAAACAAGTACTCATCTCAATTTTTTTTTCAGAACCTAGTAACATAAATCCATCTGTCTTACCCAATAAAACAGAATGTATCTTTATGCCAAGGAGGGCTATATTTATTTTCCAGTGTCAAAGAACAGAAAGATCGGAGCTAAATGGCACAATCCTTTCCAGAAACGAAGAGCAGTCATTACCTCTCTCTTCTCTGACATCTTTTATTTTTATTCTCAATGGCATTGTCACACATGTCTTTTATTATAACTAACTTTAAATTATTTCAGGACATAGACTACTAATATAAAATAAACTACAATCTAATGTCACCATTAGCGATGTTATTCATCTTTACTTCCTAGTCATACAAATGGGTCTTTATTAAAGCATGGTTATCAGGAAACTATTTAAAAATTCCATTCAAACTATTCTTAAGATAAAAATATACTCTTTTAATAAGCAAATCATCAGGACAAAGGCTTCTTTTAACAAAAATAAATAAGAAACGTAAAATTTTTCTGTATCAATTGAGCATTCACGCTGAAAAGACAACACAGAATTTTCTCTAGATCCTTTATTTGTTCGGGAAAAAAAAGACAGAGACACTGTAACAGGGAACAAACAACCATGTTGCTTCTTTCTTCCTAAAGCAGCATGAGAAAATACAATTTTCTCAGGTACAAAAAAATACGGATAAACAGGCATAGTAGTTAGAAAGGTCTTACAAGAAACCAAATCACATTTACCAATTCTGGTAACATGCAACAGCAGGACTATGAAGGAGCAGAACGGGCCAAGCTTAGGGTGCATCTACTCGAACAAAGCAAGAACTTGCAATACCCAACAGACCCAGTTCTTAGAAGAGGGCAGCGAGGGGACGTCAAAATGAGTGCTTAACTCATTATCTACCCTTGGGCATCCGGACAGAGGAGAAATTGTGTCTACATGAGACTTACCTACAAAAATATTACATGCAAATGTTTGATATGTATAAATATTCAGTTCTTAAATCCTGATGCAATCTATTACTTAAAATGTATTCACAAATCAATATGCAAAGAGAATGAAGTATATGTCCTATTAAGATCTTTTCTACTTGAAATTTCAAAATAGATAAGCAGTCCTGGAGAGAGCACCAGAAATGCTATCTCTTGATTTGGTGCTGGCTCCGTTTTCAAATCGAGTAAGTAACTTCATGAAGTTCCACAGAACTGCACCCTTGTGATACATGTGCTTTTATCTGTGTGTCTGTGCAATATTTATAAAAACTGTACATGTAATAATTTAAGTTAGATACTTTATGACAGCCCAATCAGAAACGTGGTGTTCTTGAGAAGAAAATACAAATGGTCAGTGTCTGCTTTGCCTATTATATCTGAAATTGCCAGTGCCCTTCCCTTCACAGCTGAAGGGGAATAACGTAGAACAAGCCCTTCAGGGATGCAGTTATGATGCCCATTTTGTTTTTCCTCACATTTTAAAACATCTGTTTGCTGCTAGAACTCACCTGTAGTTCTTCTTTTCCCAACACTCCCTCTCTGCTTCCATAATCCTCCATCCCTACTTCTTTTTTTTTTTTTGAAGCTTGGGGACAATCTTATTAAAATTTAAAAGAAAAACTTCCAGGGCAGGCAAGCTGTAAATCATGGCAACTGCCTAGAGGAGGAGGACAGAAGAGAACAGGGTGGGGGAAGCCATGCTGTTTGAGCTCGTGTGGGGATCAGACACACATGACAGGAGGGATTAAAAAAAGGAAGCCCAAAGCATCAGAAAAGAGTGGGGGTGGGGGGAGAAAGGAAGAGAGAGGGAGAGGGAGAGAGAAACAAAAGAAGAAGAAAAAAATTGTGCCTAATTTAAACTGAGAAAGGTGGGCAGACTCAGCCATATCTCATGACTGCCCACAGACCCTGCACCAAAAGGGAAGGAGTTCTGGGAAGAAAAATAAAGGAGCTCAATAATGAAGATACTATTCCACCCGTCTCTTTAGCATGGTTTAAGGTAAGCCCACCTTCCAGGAGTGGTTCCTTGGCCAGGTGATTGACCCAACCCAACTAGACTGTTAGGTTTCCACTTATGACAGAGATGGTCCTCTTAGTCAAAGGAATGTTTGATTTGGTTTGGTTTTTTCCTTAATGGTCCTTTATTGGTACTCTAACACAAATCCACATAAAGATTACTTTTTTTTTTCCTAAAGTTCTATACATTCCGATTACATTGAGGAGAAAATTCTGTTTCTTTCTATATTGTCCTAATGGATGTCTGCATGCCTCCTCACTTCAGTGAGGGGTGTCACCTAAGCTGTGCTTACACAGTGTTTACTAATGTTTACTTTCGTCATTATTTTGTGACAGATTAAATTATGTGAATTTATGTTTACAGTTTTTATGTGACATTTCACCTTTTTAAAGTCTTTTTAGTGATTTATTTGCTTTTATTTCATGTGCATCGATGTTTTGTCTGTATGTATGTTTGTGTGAGGATGTGGAATGCCCAGGAACTGACATTACAGACAGTTGTGAGCTGCCACATGGGTGCTAAGACCTGCACCCAGCTCCTCTACAAGAGCAGCCAGTGTTCTTAACAACCTTTTTTTTTTTTTTGGATGTTTTATTTATATTTCATATGTTATCCCCTTACCCCATCCCCCTCCCCGAACTCCCTATCCCCTCACCCCTCCTCCTGCTTCTCTGCGGATGTACCCCTACCTACCCCCCCACTCCCACCTCCCCACCCTCAAATTCCCACCCCCTGGGGCGTCCAGTCTCCATAAGACCAAGGATCTCTTCTCCCACCTATACCCAGCAGGGCCCTCCACCCTTACATATACAGCTGAAGCCATGGATCCCTCCCTAAGTGCTCCCAGGCTGGTGGTTTAGATTCTGGGAGATCTGGTTAGTTGGTATTGTTGCTCTCCTCATGGGGCCCGCAAACCCTTTTAGCTCCAACAGTCTTCATTCTAACTCCTCTGTTGGGAACCCCATGATCAGTTCAAAGGCTAGCTGTGAGCATCTGCCTCTGAACATGTCAAGACTCTTGCAGACCTCTAAGGAGCCATCTATATCAGGCCTACTTCTTTCTCTTATCTCAGTCTGTCTTTTTTCATGACCTCATATTTTGTAAGTATGATTTTACTAGATCCCATGCATGTTTTAACAGTCACTGATGCTTCTGTCTGTCACCCAGTAGCTTGAAGTTTGGCTCCTTCTGCCTCTTCTCTGAAGTATGTGAATACTGGCAAGCACCACTATCCCTTGTCTATGTGGGGGATGTTGGAGTGGAGTCCTGGCTATATGTTGGCAGTGCTCTCTGTAACTGAGTTACATCCCTAGCCCTTCTTTGTACATCTTGACTAGCTAACTCTGTTTCTCATGAAGGGAGAAACTGAGCATGGGTTTAAACATCAAGTCAATGGGGGTATAGTCACAGTTAGACCACAACAAAGACAGGCGAAGCAGGTGAGATGCTGCTGCTGTCCTTTATGGTCCACACCACCCTGGGTTATTCCTGGGTCCCAAAGAAGCTTTGCTGAATTCTTGGATTTCTGTTGGATTCTGTTGCTTCCAAATTATTTCAAATATGAATTATTAACATCAAGATTTTTAAGGAGGCCGGGCAGTGGTGGCGCATGCCTTTAATCCCAGCACTTGGGAGGCAGAGGCAGGTGGATTTCTGAGTTTGAGGCCAGCCTGGTCTACAGAGTGAGTTCCAGGACAGCCCGGGCTATAAGAGAAACCCTGTCTCGAAAAAAGATTTTTAACGAAATGTCACCAATATTTTTCTGTGTAAATGGTTTAAAAATTATATTTCAACAATTTCCTGTTATTACAGAAAGATCTCTCTAAGATCTAAAAGTTAAAACCACATACACCCACACTGAGTGGAACATGACCAACATGAAACCATCTCAGAAAGGATGATTAGGGTAGCCACGATGCCTCCTAGCTGGTATTTTCCAGTTACTTATTACAGCCCTCAAAATGTTAAGCATAGAGTTGCAGTATGTCTCAGGAACTCTACTCCTCAGTGTATACCAAGTGAAATGAAAGCATACAATCTGACAAAATCAATTGCTAATGCCTAGGCAGTGTTAAGAACAGTCAGAAAGTGAAAATGACACGAAAGTTCATCACTTACTTAATTGGTAAACAATACATCACATCTCTCAGTGATGTAGAGAGCTACAAAAGGAATAAAGAATGGCTACATGCCACTGTGCAGACTGCCTTAGAAAACATCACGCTAAAGCAAAAGCTGTCAGTCAAGACTCATAGGTACTAAAGTTTTGTTTTCATGAGATGTCCAGAATAGACGGAGCTTTAGTGACCATGAATCAGTCAGAGATCTCCTCCTGAGGCAGGGGTTTCAGAAAACAAAAAGTAACTGTGAGTTCAAAGCTTATTTAGGGAACTTAAAGAAAGAGTCTGCATTTAAACAGTGGTGCTGACTGTTCAATTCCAGTCTATAAGCCAGTGACCTGTAAACCTTACAAAACTCTGTTGAAACTGTGTGGTAAATAATTACATCTGAAAACAAGTCAAATGATGGATTACCAACACAGGGAAAATTCTAATAATCAGTTCTACTGTAAAGATCTCCACTCCTGACGGAACAGAAATCTTGAGACATAATAAAGAACTTTCACCTTGGAAACTAAGAATAAAGATATTTGTAAGTATGTATCAACGAGGACTGAGGGGAACAAAAGCAGGAGACTACCAGGGAAGACAAGAAGCCTCAGGAAAAGGGACAGTAAGAGCAGAATGGGATGGATATTGTCATATGCACAGGCAAAAACACTTGATCACTTTGTAGACTTAGTATTCAGTAACCAAAAAGTTATATAATATGCAAAATAAAGCCAGAGACCAAAAGGAGACCAAAAAGTAGATAATGTAACATCACTGACAGAAAAGATCAGTCACTCAAACGCTACTATAATAGTTGTCTCTGTGTAGTGACAATGATTGCTTATTTTCTAAATGGTGCAAAGAGCATGATTTTTACGTAACAAATCGGAATTCAGTATTTCTTGTATTCTTTTATCTGACTAGAGCCTATCACTGGTACACATCTTTAAGGGTAATATTAATCACTAATGGGAAGTCTGAAGTTTGGTACTAGAAAACATTGGTCCTATGTTTTAGATGCAAGAGCTGACATTAAGGCTTCAGTTTCTTTTTCTTTTTTCCAAACACAGAATTACTGATTTTAGTGGGTCAGCAGGATGCCTAACAGCTCATATCTTTGCCAGATAAAAAATAAGATAGTTCCCTCATGAAAGTACACTTCTTCAAACAAGCTGACCATATTGTTTGTACAGTCCATAGTCATAGCACTATCCTTAATGAAAGATTTTTTTAAGTTACAGGTTACTATAATTAAATAAACTTAATTTCATGTAAGACAAAGAAAGCATCACTCATTTTAATAGACACAAGCAAAAAGAAAATAGTCAAAACAGTGCCTTTCTTACAATCTAGTCTCAGGCAGAATAACATCTCTGGCTAGAGTCCAGGATTTGACACCAAGAGTTGTATGCTGAGCCATGTAGAGTATTCTTTCTTCAAGAGGAAACCCCTAACTTTTATCAGGTAGGGACTTTGTAACTTAGAAAGACACAAAGAACTACCCCTTAGAAAAACATTCACCAGCAGCCTCAATGGCCTGGTGCTAAAAGCAAAGAGACTGCCTTTAAGACCTGAGGAGCCCTGCTCTGTAGAAGCTATGCCACGTAACTTTCATCAATGGAACAAATTTTCCAGGTGCTGGAGCAACGAGTGAAACCAAATGTGTATCACAGGCATTTTCTTTTCTAGAAAACAATTCTAAATTGGGAAATTTAAAAAACCTGACCTAGTAAAGGTAGAAATACAAGATCCACTCCTCACATATCGATCAGGTCATGGTATTGTTAGCATACTTGTATTAGGCTTTGTTTCAAAGCCATAATTACTATATAGTACCTTGTAATATAGAATTATACCATTTTTATCCAAAGCATATCATATTGAATTTTATCAACCACAAAATTCTTTGCAACTGTTATCAAACACTTTTTTATAACTTATTCTGAAAACACAATGGCTAGATTTTGGTTCATGTACAAACTATATTTTGTGCAAATAATAACAGGGTTAATAGCTGGAACATCTGCTTTGCTATTAAAATATTACCTTACACTAGCAAAAATGAAAATAAGGAGCAGATGCAGAATGATCCGGGAACTCTGTCCATGTACTTTCAAGTGTTTCATGAAGCTCGCTCCTATCATTAGCAAACAGAAACATAAATGAAGAAATTAATGTGAAGACCTGTAAAAATAGTCATTTGGTAACAAAAATTCTGAGGTCTGCAGAAAAGGAACTAATAGTGATAGCACCTTTAAAAGTATTTGTCATAAGCATAACATTGCTACTTGGTGGGGAAAGGCAGTAGTTTTCAGAGCACTTCAGTACAATCAATAAGGTATTATAGGCACATGGAAACTATCTGTCCAAAGGGGCATTAGACTGCTTTGTCTAAACAGCCCATGAAACCCATGTGTGAATGAACAGAGCAGCTCTAGCTCAGAGGTGTCCTTCCCTATAGCCAACTCATCTATGCCTGGGCTTCTCCTCTCCAGGGAGTTAGGGAGTATCACCTGAAAAGTAGGCCAGGCTCTTATGCTTCAGACATCAGCAGTCCAGACTCATGAAGCTATGAGAACTCCTTACTTAGACTGCCTGGCAATCTGTTGTTCAATTATCACTTAAAGTTACCAACACAAAATTTTGGCGATAGAAAAATACCTTAGAATGGGGCAAGCCCCCCTCCTCAATCTGATTTCTCAACTACTTGGTTCTATTTAAATCAAGTGCTTTAAAAATGAGTCTTTTAGGAAATCATTAGAACTCAAAACAAAGCTATCATAAAGACTATTTTATATTTTGCTTCACAATTCTCACAGCACTAGAAGATGAATAAAGCACTCCCTTTTGTAGCTGAACATGACCTCAAAAAAACACATGCCTAGACAGCATAGCCTGAAGAAAGCAGTCAAAATCTAAATCCACAGGCATTTAACTCAAAAGCTTGTGTCCTTTCCAACACAGAAATTCATGTTTGTGTAACAAGAATTCCAGATTATAAAATGAGGAATCCATAGTACAGACAAAAAAAAAAAAAAAAAAAAACAGGCACTCTTTATCTCATCAGTTATAAAGGGAACCAGGGAGAGGGCAGGGGCGGAAAGGCAGCTCAGTGATTAAGTGTATAATTACTCTTACAGAAGAGTGGCTCTTACAGCAGCCATGTGGAACATTACTTCTAACTCCATCTGAAACCAGAGTTTTCTCTATCTGGTCTCCAAAGGTATTGCACTTACGTGTGCTTAACACACACACACACACACACACACACACACACACACACCACACACGGACGGAAAATTAAAAACATTTCTTAAAATTAAAAGAAATGGGCCTGTAAAGATGATGTTGACAATGAAACAAACCAGAAAATCTGTAAGAGCAGTAAAGCAAAGCCTGGTTTAAATGAAGGTTTAACAGATGAATTGAGTATTGTGTAATAAAGACACAGCCAAGGACAGATGTGGGGCAACACCTGTAATCCCGGCAGTTAGGAGACAGAGGCAAGAGAAATTGATATATAGTGCAGGATTAGCCTTGGCTATGAAGAGAGAGTCTGTATCAAACAAAACTCAAAACATAATTCACACTCTAAAATCAACAAAAACAAATGAAACCAATGCACTTAAGTTGAAACTATTAAATTTTTAAAAAGTTACTAAGTCTGAAACTTTCACAAATATATGCATTATACAAAAAGTATTGGCAAAAAAATAAAATGTCCTTCAGATATTTAACAGAAATGACTAATGCAAAGTCTAGCATCTAAATAACATCTAAGTTTTTACTTTATCCTTAATTACCTGGGATCCTAACAAAAGCAGAATTCAACATATATTCTACTATAAGGCTAAACTACTGTAAAACCCCACAACACCAACAAGCAACAATCTAGAAACTATTTTTAAAAAACCCCTCACCGACGTGCCTACAGGCTAAACCAATCCAGAGAGTCCCTCACTGAGACTCTCTTTGAGGGTGGTCCTATATGGTGTCAAGTTGACAATTACAACTATCCAGTCTGATATACGTACAACAGTTACAGGAGCGAGGACTCAGGTGGGTGGACAACCTTCTCTCCCCACAGAGCCACACAGGGCTCTGGCTCCGAGCACTGGGGCTCTGCATGTCCTAGTTCATGTGCATCCTGCACAAAGCTTAAGGATGTGAAGAAACAGGGCCTATCATTTCTAATCATATCCCACCGTCCAGAAATCAGTCGCAAGGGAAACAAGCTCCATTCTCAGAAAGAGGGAAAGAACAATCTCTAGTGGACAGCTGGTAGCATCTTTACAAAGAGAAATGAAACAAAAATGAACTATAAAGGAGAGTCAAAAGGTGCAGAGAAGGGAGCCTCAGATAGACACAAGGCACTGAAGCAACAGTATTCTACAAGAACAAGGGCAAGTCTGGACACAGTCTCCCAAACAGTGAGAATGAGACTGCTTAGGTGTATGCTTTTCCAAAGTGTGCCAAGTTCTACCTGTCTACAGCAAAGTGAAAAAAAAATGCAAGTTCATAACTCAGTAAAAAAATAAAATTTGTATGTCTTTTTTTTTTTTTTGGTTTTTCGAGACAGGGTTTCTCTGTGTAGTCCGGGCTGTCCTGGAACTCACTCTGTAGACCAGGCTGGCCTCGAACTCAGAAATCCGCCTGCCTCTGCCTCCCAAGTGCTGGGATTAAAGGTGTGCGCCACCACCGCCCGGCTAGCAATAAATTTGTATGTCACCCGGCAAAATTTGTATGTCTTAATTTCATACCAAAAATACATTTAAATATGTCTAAGACTATGACTAAAGTAACGCCACCCTTTACTGACTACAGAACAACTCAGTCTTTATCCCCTAAGCAGAGGGACTTAACTTTATCTTCAGTCTATCTACACATCAGTGTACCAGTGGATGCTATCACACTATTGCTACACAGTCAGAGAGGAAACACAAGCATGAGTTCCCTAAGGTGGGCTGAACACCTTACCAGCCAGTAAAAACTACCTATACTCAAAATCTAAGTCCACAAGATGTCAGTCAGACCGTCTGGCTTCTGGGTAACAATGTTTATGCCTACAGTGATGCAGTCAGCTGTAGTCTAGAGTCTTCTTTTGTGTGATGGCCAGTAATGTTAAAGACTCATAGCCAGTCTAAGTACAAAGACAGAAACACCCATATACATGGGATATCTGTAATGCCCTTTTCAAGGCTCAGGAAAAACTGTCAAAGAAGAAGAAGGACACATTCAAGAGCCAAGAAAAGGAGAAATTGGTCTAGAACACTGACCTCTGGGCATGGCGAGGCTTTTGTACTCAAAACCTCTCAGTGCCAATGGTTCCCTGTATAACATCTGCTCAAGATTGGTCCTGGCAACACCCTCTGGTAAAATGGGGGAGGGGGGTGACTCTATGCCCCCACAAGACTTAGGCAGGTGATATGGAAGGAAGAGACTTTTTCTTCACTGGGTTAGCCACTGGTAAGGTGCCCACATTCCTATAAACAAATCCCCCCCCACAATCCTCTAAGCTCCCACAATGAGACCCGCTGAGTCACATGCATTCTTAAGCTAGGACAGAGAGGAAAAAGGGGATTGATGGGGAGGGGGGACAAGAAAGAGGGAAGGAGGTAAACATTATATAAACACATTACACATGTACATAAACTACCATAATTAAACCTATTATCATGAGCAATTAATATGTTAATAAAACATTAAGATAAAAATTAGAAAACATATGCTCAAGGACTGAAACATTTTTGATTGTATAACCATATAATGTGCAAGAAAAAATACATTAAAGCCCCAAAAGGAGTTGAAGAACAGAGTAAATTAAACTGTGAAGGTTCATAACTGAAATCTCAACACTGGAGAGGCTCAGACAGAAGAATGGTATGAGTTCAAGCCAACCTGAGCTACAACAAGACGAATGCCTGTCTTAAAAGACAAACAAAAGGAAAGAACAGATTAAACCAAGGGAAAAAGAGTTAACTAGCAAGCTAAAATATACTCTGTTAGCATGAACATAAAACTCCTTTTTAGTAAAAATACTAAGCTAAAAAGGTGGCATAAAATACATTCTGCGTTTCTAATTATCCACTGTAGGTTAGAAGGTGCTATTTAGTTACCATTACAAACAGCAATAAAAATGAAGAATGTTGGTTCTCAGAATTTGGGAAGCTAGGACAAGAAGACTGCCTCAAGTCTGAAGCCAGCCTTGACTACAGTAATGAGACTACCAGAGTGGGAAGAAAGAAGGGGGGAAGTCAGTAATGAAGTGAAATGATCTTTTTGCTAAGAAAAGTCAAGCATCATTCAACAATAAATAAAAGAAATCTAAGAGTATTCACTGAACACTAAAGAATATGAACATTTATAAGTATTAACAACTAATGGAACTATGAGCTGATTAAAAATAAAAGGCTAGTTTGTACCCTCTAATAAAAGTCATGGCTCTTTAAAAAGTCAGTTCTTCCATCTTTCCCTCACATACTACTTATGTAGAGTTCTGGGAACCAATGCACTGCACACCTTCAAAGAACAACAACAACAAAAACCCACAGCCTGGAAACTAACAGTACTAATTCCACTTACTGCAAACTTAGTGAATGGCTTCAACAAGCTGCTGATGTTCCTGTAAATGTTAGTCATGCATCTCTCCAGCCAGTTTAAAATCAGTAGGCTATGGAAGGACCAAAGCAAATGAAGCCAGCTGTGCATGGAAAACATCTGCTGGTGATTTCTAAGGTTAGTAGCTTCCAACCATAGTGCATATCTCTTATCATATCTTATCTTGCCATGCAAACAGTTCAAGTACTTGCTGGTGAAAGATCAGAGTATGCTGAATGGAATGACTATCTAAATCCATCATGCTATCAGTCTGTTGAGATAATTAGTCAGGTTCTGAAAAGACTTTGCTTAAGTCAGAGTTGGTTTTTTTTTAAAACTTAAATACATATGTCATTGCTTTAGTAAAATATCTAAAAAGATACTTTCACAAACAGAATTTCAGATCACTTAAACTTAGTTTACCCTGCACATTTGGGAAATTCAAGTTATGTTTGATAAATACTTCAAGTTTTAAAGTGAAGTTACTTTTTAAAATGTCTGGCAAATAAATGACTGTTCTATTCTCACAAGTGTGCATAGCCAAAGTGTACATGCTGACGACAGGTTCCTGTTATGCTCTCACACATAAGTGCATGGGATATACTCTGATCATACCAATTTTCAACATATTAAAATTTTGCAGCTTAGATTTACAGGATACATGGCCAAACTTTAGTTCTAGACAAGGAACTAGACCTGCCTTAGAGATTTTATTATGAAAAACGCATTTCTCAACAATAGCCATTATCTGTAGCAGACAGACGTGAGCCTCACCTCCAGACTGTACAAACTCGAACTCTTTCTAAATGAGCCATGTGCCCTCACATGAGCAATGCTGTCCATACTTAGAATATTTTTAAAACCTCTCTATGGGAAATCTTTAGCTCTGTTGTCAGGGACAATTTGGACTCATGGTTAGAAGTCACATATTTTAGAATCATATGGTCTAATACACCACTGCCGCTCATTTACATACAGAAATACTGCAGAGTGAGACCGGCTCCTTGTTCTGACTGTGGACACAAAGAAACTGCTCCAAGCTCCTGCTGCCTTGACTTCTCTACCATGGTAGACTGTATGTACGTATTCTGGAACTGTGAGCCAAAATAAATCCTTCCTTAAGTTGCTTCTGTTATGATATTTTGCCACAGCACATGAAAAGTTAGACATGTTTCCTTACCTCATTTATTCCTCTCAACAACCCAGTAGGACAGACATATGACATCATTTTTAAAATAAAGAAAAAGGGGTTCAGTCAGTTCCTATAACTTAATGTCACAATGTGAGAGGTTGTATTTCCCAAAGATAGCTATAAAACATCCCCTGTGTTTTTTCTTAACAAATGTTTTACTCATAGTTAAGACTGCTAGAAAAACTGCAATGCTCAAAACAGAATCCTCATATACCACGTACCCACATTCCCCTAAAATAGCATCTTAACATTAGACTCATACGTGATGACTATTATTATGAACCAATATTAATACATCTGTATTAACTAGAATGCACACATTGGCCATAGTTTTTATCCAATATTGTACTTCTGTGCCAGGAACCATCAGGACACCAGAGTTCATCTCCTAGGTTGGCTGTTTTTGGCCATGGCAAGTTCTCAAACCACTCTTGTTGCTAATGACTTGCAAAGCCAAAGTGCTGAGATTTTAACCTAGATAGGGTATATTTTAGCCACTGTCCTAAATTTCTTTTTTTAGGTTTTGTCGAGACAGGGCTTCTCTATGTATCCCGGGCTGTCCTGGAACTCACTCTGTAGACCAGGCTGGCCTTGAACTCAGAAATCCGCCTGCCTCTGCCTCTGCCTCTGCCTCTCAAGTGCTGGGATTAAAAGCGTGCGCCACCACCGCCCGGCACCACAGTCCTAAATTAATAGCTGTTTTTATACTGTTAAAAAAAAAAAGCCTCCATGTTGGTTACTGCAGTGAGCCTGACATGGCAGACATACCTCATGGCAGGGTGTTGACCCTAAGACAATACTTTCTTCCAGTGCCGGTCTCACTCTGCAGTATTTCTGTATGTAAATGAGCGGCAGTAGTGTATTAGACCATATGATTCTAAAATATGTGACTTCTAACCATGAGTCCAAATTGTCCCTGACTACTGGGCTAAGCAAACTATGTTAACTTATCTTTAAATTGCTATATGCCCTTCCTGAAATGTTATGGAGTACATTTTTTTTTTTTTGATTCAAATCCTACTTGCAATCACTGAATGGTAGGAGAGCTTGTTAAGTGTTAATAGATTCATTACACACATTATTTAGGGTTAACTTGCGGCCATTGCTAATTATAACAGGCTTGAGGAAAAATCTAACCTACACCGATTAAAATTCTATTTATAAAGGAAAAATCAAAACCACAGAAATAGTGCTGAGTTTAGTAACTGCCAAACACAATCCCTATTTAGATGCTGGTCTTACTGCAACACTGTAATTACCAAAAAGAAAAAAAAGTGAATTTCTAAGTGCTTCAAGATGAAATGGTCTTTGAAGAATTTTTAAGGCTTGTAATTATTTTCCTATAAAGGTAAATCACCCTTTAATTTATTAATACTAATTCCAGAAGTTAACACAGATTGAATACTCAATTTTATTCTTAAATAGAAGATCCCTCTAAAATTCAGAATCTCAACTACTAACCTCCCAGGGTTAGCCAATGCTAACTTCCTCCAGCCCTATATGGATAATGCAAACCCTACAGAATGCAATGCTAAGATTCTTCATGTAAGTCAGGGTATCAAGGTATCCACCCAAACTGACTGTCCAGAGAAAGGCTATGGGGACCACACAGCCTCTGCTTCCTTACTCCCACTTCCTCTCCAGTCAGCCACAATCAGCCATCACATCAAATCTACCTTGACATCACCATGGCACTTCAAGATGCTACCTGCATTCAATAGGCACTTCTATCTCATTTTAATCCACCTCTGAGGGTCATTCTATACACACCTATTCCCTCAAGATGCTAGCCTCGCTCAGCTTTTGTGATACCACTACCTCAGTGATTCTACAAGCTAGGGAGGCTCTTCCTCTACCATAAGGCCTCCAAATTCTGAAGTATTCTTCTATTCCTGAGACACTGGCTGTTTTTTCTCTACCTCATTCTGTTCTTCCTCCATGGTAACTTCATGGTGATCTTTCCCTACAGATACCCAATGTAGTCCTCTCGTCTGAGTGCCACACTTGCTTACTGGACACTCGGACAGTAGGCAGTGAGTGTCTAATAGTTCTGTGCTGCCCACCATATCTAAAATAAATGCCCTATCACCCTTCTCTTACATGTTCCACTGTTCACAATCTTTCTCCATCTCAATAAACATCATAGCAGCTACCCAGATGCTCACAAGTCACGTTTATTCTTACCTTCCCCTTCTTCTCTAAATTCACTCAAGTCAGCATGGGCCTGGTAGCTTTATCTCTACTCCAGTCCATCATCTCTTCATTGCCGTCACATTGCCGACAAAACACTTCTCTCTGGCTCAAACCCCTGCTGACATCCCTTCTTTCATTCTTGGACAAATGGCCAACATGTCCAGTCCTTTCATCATCCTATAGACAACTGCAAATCTGACGGCAACATTTACCAGCTCTAGGGGTTTCATTGGCTTTCCCTTTAGTTCTTATGGTTGTGAGGGTGTCAATCAATTTAAATGCAGAGTGTACTTTATGCAGTCTTGGAAATTACAATCCAGTAGACTCAGACTCAGAAAGCTCCAAATAGGCTAAACAAGGGCGGAAAGAAAGTAAAAGCTTTTGTATAGGATTAAGAAGGCAGAGGGGCTACATTGCCAGCAGAGGATAAAGACTGGGAAGTGTTCACAAAACAGTAATCATTTATCATCATTTGTATGCCTGTGTTCAAGTACCTCTTTGGTTAGTCCCATGTTCAGAAACTTGCAGTCAAAGAATCAAAATGAACAGAGTTCCCAGTTTAGGCACCAGCTGCAGACCTGCATTGGCCCTACTTCCCAATGGCCTCTGACCTCTATATTGAGAAGATTCAATGTTGTTTTCATGGTGATTTTCCTTTTATTTTATAGGGGCTGTCAACACTGTTCACTGTTCATTATGTCTCTAGCACTGTACTCAGCACACATGGAAAGCTTACTTTCTACTTGCTGAAAGGCTTAGTTTTAAAGGGAGGGTAGGGGGAGGCAGTCACATAAGTTGCTACAGTCATTTTGGGGAAAGATTCAAAAAAATGTGGTTCAGTGATCAAAATATCATTCAACTAGTGGTTCCTTTAATACTTCTGGATTTATATCTTTTCTAGGCAAAAGCAGCATTACAACAACTACAAAAGTACAACAGAAAAGTGATGTCACTTTCCATCCAGAGTACTTTCTCTAGCTGCCAATGTGCCTTCATGGCTTGCCTCAAACTGATATTGATGCAGAAAGCAAGTACAGATATGGCCACTATAGCTCAAAGAGGAAAATTACCTCACAGATTTTTAGTGGGGTAATTGAGATTAGAACCTAACTCGAGACTTCCCTGGTCAGCCCTTTCTTACCTCTCCCTCCCCTTCTCTCCTTCCCACTATGTGTGTGTGTGTGGGGGGGGGGGTGTCTTTGAACAACCAAGAGAACCCGCAGACATAACCTGTAGTCACTTAGTGCAGGCTGTCAGCCTTGGTCAGAAGTTTCTTTCTGTGGTTAGCAACAGTAACTACAGAGATGCAAAAGTGGTCCAAGTCCCTGGAATAAGTGACAGTCAGACTATGGAGTGCTCAGCCATAAATAGGAGATCAACTCTATCCAATACTCAGAGATTATCATGGGAAAGACAAAGAATCTAAGGGCTAGAGGGTGGGTAGAGTGCTGTGCACTGCTGTCTTTCACACACGACACAGCCATGGAGGTCATTCAAGGTCACAGTGGCCATGATTAACTGCACAAGGTTTGTACAAGACTGAGCTTGTCTACATCCTGTCATGGAGCATGGTTCATAAGGGCCCACAACCCTCTGGGGATTTCTAGGTAGTTAAGGGCTGCTGGGAGAAGGAAAAATTTTCATCTATGCTCTCCTATAAATATTCTCTCACACATAATCCTGTAAATACTCTAATGAACGCCTGTGGGCAGAAAAGATGTGGAAGTAGAAGACGACTAGTTAGGAAGAGAAGGGGAATCAGCAGAGTGGGCAGGGACAAGAGGAGTAATGGGGATGAATATGATCAAAATATAACAGACATGAAAATGTTGTAATGAAATCATTTTGTATAATTAATACATGCTGATAAATACTAAAGGCTAAACCATCTGCTGAAATCTATAAGCCATACATATCCCATCTGATAAGATTTTATGAGGTAAATACAACCAGATAAGACTGAGCACTGCCTGCAACCCTGGAGCCTCCCTCAGCACTTCCCTCCCAATGATTAATCTCCCTAAACGGCAGGCATGATTCTAACTTCTATGACCGTAATTAGTCTTAACTATCTTTCATCTTTATTTAGACAATATTAGAAAGTGCATGTTCTTCTGTAGTTGGCTTCTTTTACTCCTCACACCTACACGACTCATCCATGTAAGAAAACAGAGGGGGAGTACCGCCTTCTGTACTCGTATACAGGGGAAGTACCGCCTTCTGTACCCGTATACAGAATTCCACAGGACAAACAAAGCAAAGTGGATTTCTAGTCCCTGTGCTTTTCTGGATTTAATTATATTAATGGTGTCATTATGAACATTCTTGCTTCCTTTTCTCTTTTCTTTTTTTTTTATAGGAAGAAACTCAAAATCCAGACATGGAACAAGGACTTTGAAGAAGCAGATGAATGGGGCTACCTAACTAGATCCCACAAGCATGTGCCCTCTAGGCACTCAAGTCAGAAAAATCTATCTGAATCTTAACATAAAATTTTTAATTCTTATGTGATACAAAACAAAATCTTAGGTACAAATACTATGCAAAATAAGATTATAGTTTATAGCTACTAAAATTACTTAATAAAAAGCTTTTCAAATAAAATTCAATCTTATCTAACTTGCAGAAGCCAGTAAGACTAATGATAATATTCAGAGTGGGAATATTTTCATGTTAGGTCTACTTTACAGATACTTGCCTACTTTACTTTCAAATAAAAATTTGACTCACAAATGAAAAACTAAATGTGGAAAAACAAGTCTTGCTCATGAGCAAACATATTTCAAAGCATCCCAATTCTGAGTCAGCACTTTCCCACTGCAACTGTAAGGCATGCTAGTGAAGAAGGTTTCCAATCAACCCACAAGTCAATCATCGCAAACATCCCTGAGAATAACACTAGCAACAGTCTTCAACCACCATGGACAAAGCCTAGTGTGGAACCACAGTCTATAACCTGTCTCCTACCACCCCGACCTGTGTGGTAACTCTCCCAAACTGAGAGATACCTCCTATCCCTGTCTTTTCTGTCAATCACTTCTGTGACTGGCTTATGCCTATTTTTTATGTCATCAATTTTGTTCACTTTATTCCCAGGTCATAGGCCACAGAATTCAGACCACAATTTATTTCTTAATTCATATACTTAAGTTCCTTTTTGACATTTTCACAGCTAGAAAAACCTTTAGGGGAGAAGAATTGAACTAGAAAAATAAATCTTTAAAAGAAATTGCTCTGATTTCACCAAAAGGCCAATGGACTCAGGGACTTTTCTCAGCAACTCCTTTGGAGTTCTCTATAACCCTCCCAGCCCTTCCCGACTCTGAACACTACACTGGGCACCTCTGGGCTGCTGTCCTACTAGGAAAGCTTCCAGTTTCCCTCCTGACCTTCATGCCCCTCATTTCTCATTGACTCATCGACTCTAAGTAGATGGTGGGAAGACACGCTGATAACTAGTCTGTGGGTACACAGATTGTGGAAGAGAATAAAGAGGCTAAGGGCCAGTCATCATCAATCTGTAACCTAATCAGATGCACATTAGGGACCACATGAATGCACTGAAGCAAACAAGTTTCATTAGAAACACTAACAAAAGCCGGGCGGTGGTGGCACACACCTTTAATCCCAGCACTTGAGAGGCAGAGACAGGCGGATTTCTGAGTTCGAGGCCAGCCTGGTCTACAGAGTGAGTTCCAGGACAGCCAGAACTACACAGAGAAACCCTGTCTCGAAAAAAAAACAAAACAAAAAACAAAAACAAAAAAAAACAAAGAACAAACAAAAAACACACACAACTTTCCAGAAATGAGAAACATCTCCCTTACACATAATATAACATTTGATTTTCTGGAGGTTCACATTATTCTAGACACTAGAAATATCCTAAATTGTGTCCATATAAAACAGTCTGACCTACAATCTAGAATAAACAGCTAGTCCTAATTTGAGATTAATTTATCAACAGATGGAGAAATCAATTTCTATTTAGTCAGTGACTAAAACTAAAAAGGCATGGTCCAGAGGGTCTCCAGATCTCAAAGGTTTTAAAGAATGTTAATGTAAAGACAGTGCCAGTCCGGCAGAGACATCTTTATAAAGAGCCTTACAGGAAGAAAACTAAAACTAAGTCTAATATTTAGTCAGTTTATGAATCTGCCACTTCTATTTATTTATCTGGGACAGGGTCTCATCTTGTAGCTCAGGCTAGCTTTGAACTGGCTGGCAGTCCTACTATCTCAAGCTCCCGAAAGTGATAATTGTGTCCAACTTAAGTCATCACTTCTGCAATTAAAACATACAAGAAAGCACACAATTAAGCCAACAATGTAAAGAAAGACCAATGAGTGGAAAGGCAACTGAAAGCCAAGTGTGATGGCAGCAGCCTGTCCTTTTACTGGAGGTGGAGGCAAGAGAATCAATTCAAGGACAGCCTTGGCTACATACATACAAAGTTCCAGGTCAGCTAGGATCACTTGAAAGCCTGACTCAACAAATATAAAAAGAGACTTGAGCTCACCTGATACAGACAACTAGGTACTGTTCAAGACAGTCAGGGCTTACAGGGCTCTCAACCTGTAAAGCAGCTGGAGTCACTGACCTGCTACCAATCCCACTGTTAACTTAGAGGAGCTGTCAGGGCTCATCTACTTTCCATGACCTTGGGTAAATTATTTAGCCTTTCTGAATCAAAACTTTGGTAAACTTTTGTGTTTGTTGTTGTTGTTGGTTGGCTGGGATCCTCCTGTTCCCACCCCTCATGTACTAAGAGCACAGATATGGAGCAGGTGCCTGGCTCTCAGTTTCTGCACTAGGGGTACAGGACTAAACCAACTGGTGCAAGTTAAATGTCAAGGCAAGTGGAATGTGCAGCTGTGGGAACCATCTCCCCCACACACAGCTACTTGAAGTCAAGCCCACTGCTTACATATAGGGCTTCTCGAACTCACGTGGCCCTAGGAAGTACTACACACCAGACACACTCATGCAGTAACTGGGGGTCTAACTGGAGCCGCTGAGCTAAAGAGGTTTTAAATATCCTCTGCAACAGCCACTGAATTCAGTCAGATGAATCAGAGACAGTCAAATCTTTGAACATGCTAGGGTCAGAAACTTACCATCTTACATAGCATATAGGGATTGCTGCAATGTTTCAAAGATTTCATTGTACTGGTTATTTCCCCTCAATCATGTTTCTGAAAGGCTAAATTCACTAGAAGGCATCATGCATCAGACAAAAATCAGAGAAAAACATAAAAGGAAAGATTTACTCAACATTTACTCAAACAGAGAACTACTACATCCAACTGTACAAAACATATGTTAGTGTAAAACTGTTCACTTTAGCATTCATTAAAAATGTTCAGGAAAAGCCGGGCGGTGGTGGCGCACGCCTTTAATCCCAGCACTTGGGAGGCAGAGACAGGCAGATTTCTGAGTTCGAGGCCAGCCTGGCCTACAGAGTGAGTTCCAGGACAGCCAGGGCTACACAGAGAAACCCTGTCTTGAAAAACAAAAAAAAAAAACAAAAAAAAATTTAAAAAAGTAAAAAAAAAAATGTTCAGGAAAAATTAAGGCATACCTGTGTCAACAGGCAAGTAGTAGTAATGAAAAGCCTGGGTTCTTTCCAATCCCCTGCACAGCCTCCTACTTCACGCAGGATTCATGCTTGCTCTAAAAACCATACAAATAATGCCACATTTACTCTTTCCCTCCTGTAGCCACCAGTTTCCCCTTTCTCCTACCCCCCCAAAAGGCACATACTATCCAAGTTTCTATAAGACCAGCAAAGAAAATTCAGACATAGATCTGTATATAATCAGATTTAAAGCCAAATTATTTTAAGATTTTTTTCATTAACAACATAATGATATGGCTATAAAAAGTCATGGAGTTCCAAGAATATACAGAGAAAAGAACTCAGATAACCCAAGGCTCTACCTACCGCAGCTCACACAATCCAGTACCCCAAATCTCCACCCACCATAACACACAGTAACATGCAAATACCCCCAAGCTCCACCCTCTACAACTCAGTAACAAGGAAAGAAAGCATATCAGGAAAACCTGGCCCCATCCTAGCACTCCCTCCATCTCAGACTCCATTCTAGAGAAGCAGCTCCAGGACTCTGCGCACTAGGAATACCAAAGACAGAAACAGGTTCCACTCTCTCAGGTAGAAGATTCACTGACTTCCAGCCTCTCCCAAGTCCCTCCTCTCCCACCAAACAGCTGCTCCATGTGCAAACCATTTCAATATTCTTTCAACCCATAAAAATTTGTGGGTTGCTTTACTTTTTCTTTGAACCAGTTAACCATGTGCCTGACCCCACAATGACTATGAGTTACATGAAATTCTTAACACATGTTTATTTTGATGTCTGCCTGAGTCCTTCGTATTCTAGACAACCTTATCACTAGGAAGACACTACTTGGTACTGCCATATCAACACAACTAGGAACTCCTAACAGTGAAAGCAAATTACAATAAAAAGTCCATCTCCCAAGGTACGCAAGTCTCTGGCTTTTGAAAAGCATCATCCCTTTATGAAGCTGACTGGCTGAATTAAGTCCTGAGCACTGGATGAAGACAGGAAACTTGGCTTCACAATCTGAAAAATCCATTACCAGTGTGTACATAACAGGAAGATGGTTCCAGAAACCCCAGTATTCTCTGTCCACACATCTTTACTGTGTACTTAGAAATCCTTTGAAACAGTTTGAGCAACTGAGGAGTATAAATGCTCAATCCAGTAGCACAATTCCCTTACAGAGAAGTATGGTAGACTTGCCCTGTCAAAGATTCTCAAACTGCCGCAGTCCTTTAAATGCATCTGTGCTCATCAGCCATCTAACAGGAGATTTTTTTTCTCCACTAAGGAAGAAATTCATACAAAAGTCTGTTTTGTTCCATAAAGTTCTAAGACTGTAATTATGGTAAGTGAAGGCATGAGAAAGGTACAGACAACAATGGATGCAGATGACCCAAGCCCGAACAGTTGGGTGGCATCAAAATCATCAAGTCCTTTACTCCTTTCTCTACCCACAAGAGTAATTTAAAAAACAAGAAATTGGGCAGGCAAGATGGCTCTGCTGGTAAAAGTGCTTCCTGAACAAGCTACATTCCCTGAGTCTGATCCCCGGAACCAACGGTGGGGAGGAAAGAAGCAACTCCAGAAGCTGACCTCTGATCTCCATATGTGCATCATAGCATACATAGTCCTGCACTCTATACACACACATATACAATAATAAGAATTTTATATCATAATAATTTTTTATTTAAATTCTTCTATTTATTATACAAACAAGTGTGTGCTTAAATGTGACACATCCATGACACAGTGCATATGTGGAAGTCAGAATACAACTGGTGGGAGTTGGTTTTCTCCTTCTACCATGTGTGTTCCAGGGATGACTCATGTTATCAGACACGGCAGCAAGTGCCTTTACAGGCTGAGTCCTCTTGCTACCCCTTGTAATAAATTTATACTCAATTTATTTTCAAGAGGTACTTGGCCTGTTTTCTTTGTTCAGAAATACATACATACATACATACATACATACATACATACATACATAGTATAATACATGTATTATATGTTTCAAATACAAACGTCTTGCATATACATTTAAATATGCAAACATAATTCTCATACACACATAAGACCTAGTCCATCAGAAATATTTGAGTAGATCCTATCTAAATGCTATCAAAACAACCACAAAGACAAATAATAAGACAGTTTAATAAATACAAGAACTATGCATGCTCTAACTCTAGGGCACTCATTTTTCTAGGACATAAAATATTCTCCACTCTTCTGACTCAGCACTAGAGGCCATGGTCCTTCTTTCCAGTGTAAGCAAAAGCATCAGAAAAAGAAACTGGCTA
This sequence comes from Grammomys surdaster, assembly GCF_004785775.1. Classification (NCBI taxonomy): domain Eukaryota; kingdom Metazoa; phylum Chordata; class Mammalia; order Rodentia; family Muridae; genus Grammomys; species Grammomys surdaster. The sequence goes on along the minus strand of NW_021604762.1, from coordinate 2,559,990 downwards.
ATGCTTAAGAACTACTTCAAACCAAGCTGGATACACACATGCAAAAATGTTTAAAGCTTGAAAGGGTTAACATAGGCAAACTTTCCATTTCTGCAAGCAGTGATGAAACGGAAGCATCAGAAGCAGCTGTTCGCATCAAATGCCTAGAGTCCAGAGGACGGCAGGAGGGCCGACATTCCATGGAACCCCAAGCTTCCTAGCCTTTGACTTCTTCTTCGTTGATGTTCCTGTGTACAGACTGTGAAACTGCCAACTACAAAAATTACAACAGCATGAATATTTCTTCTACTCTGAATTTGAGATTAGCAAAAAAAAAATAGATTACCTTCCTAAATGTTAGCAATTAACTCAATTTGTAACAATTTTACAAATGTAAAAGTTCATGTCATATTCCAAGGACTTTGTCCCCACTGCTCTGCAGCCCTGTGTGCAGAGCGTTCTAGCCAGGACTAGTCACAGAAGTAACTAAAATTCATCCAAATCAGAAAGAAAGTGTCATTTCTACAAGACATGATCCTCAGTCTGGAAACCTTAGAAAGAAATTATAAAATACCAGAGAAACTAATAAATTCAGAGAAGTTGCAGAACAAAATTCAACACACAAAAGTCAAATGTGAGCTGGGCATAGAGGTTCACACCTGTAATCTCATCATTTGAGAGGCTCAGACACAAAGATTACTGTAAATTTAATGCCAGCCTCATCTACCTAGGAGAATTTCAGGCCAGTGTGGGGTTTACAGTAAAACCCTACTCAAGAGGGGGTTGGGGGAGAAGGGAAGGAGGGGAGGGAGGGAGGGGAAAGGAGGGGGAAAGAGAAAGAGAGAGAGACCAAGAATTTACAAAAACAAGTCACTTTTTACAAGTACACTCAAAGTCTAAGAATAAATTCAATCATAGAAATTAAAGCTTTAAAAACTGCTCTAAACTAAAAACCACAAAGCACTGCCAAAAGAAACTAAAGGCAATTTAAATATTTAGAAAAAAATCCCATATTTATGAATTTGGCAATAAAACACAAAGCAATTTATAGAGGCAGTTTCTATCAAACATGTTTGGGGGAAAAAAGCAACTCTCAAATTCCTATCAAATATGAATGAAAAGTTAACTTTTGATAGCTAATTAATTCAAGAGAAATAATAAGACCTTGTTATAACCAAGAAACAGCTAACCCTCATATTAGAATACACTAGTTTCCTACATCTATAGTAATAAATTTCTCAGTGGCTTAAATAACAGTTTATTCTTTAATCTTGGGACCCAAATATCTGAAATAGGATCACTGGACCAAAATTCAGGTATATGCCCTCCTTCCTCCATGTTGGCAAGAACAGCTCTTGCCTCCTACAGGTGCCAAAATTCCTTGACTTGTGACCATTCTCCTTCCAAGCTCTGCCTCTGTGGTCACTGGCCCTGTTCTGTGCATTATGTCCCTCTAGCTCCCACTTCTAAGGATGTATGTGACCGCTTGTAGGCCCCATCTACAAACTCAAGATTGGTATCCTACTCCAGAGTCTTAAATAATCAAGAACTCCCTTTGCCACAGAAAATAATGCATATTAGCGTCCAGGCTTTAGATTACAAAGCCTCTTCCCCAGAAACGTTAAGCAAATCCCACTGAAACTCAAACATCACATCAGACATATAAAAAGCTATATCACACGACAAAAGACAGTTATACTTTGAATACAAGAGTTTCATCTCTTCTGCATAAAGAGGATGCAATTCGGCTCAAACGTAGTTTGTCTTGAACTACCTGTAAGCGTGTATCTGACATGCGCACAAAGAACCCAGCTTTCTCTTTCTGCTACACTAATAGAGAAGGGTCTTCCGCTACCAACAGAATTTACAAAGTTGGATAATATTAAGGTTTTAAATAAATCTGAAGCAAACTACTTTCCAATGGCAACAAGTTTATTTTTACCCTCTAAATTTTTCCAGACAATTTCAAGGCCCACTAGCCCTTGAATCTCCTCCAGAATCAAGCAGTTTTCATTCCATAAAATCAAAATAAATTCCAGATGAATTAAAGAGTTACATGTAAACTATGAAAGTACTAAAGAATTAGAATAAAATATAACAATAGGAAAAATGGGCAAGGGATCAAAATAGTCTCATATGAGAAAACACGCACAAAAATCAAATTAAGGCAATATGAGACATGTTTTCAATTACTAGTTTTTCCTATTTGTCAGTGATAATACCTAGTAGAAGTGAGCACATGGGGAAAGAGGCAAGCACACAATGACTACAGGCATTAACAGATGGGGTTCCTTTAAAAAGCAACACAGTGAGGCTGGCACTTTTAAAGTGCATATATAGGCCGGGCAGTGGTGGCACACGCCTTTAATCCCAGCACTTGGGAGGCAGAGGCAGGCAGATTTCTGAGTTCGAGGCCAGCCTGGTCTACAGAGTGAGTTCCAGGACAGCCAGGGCTACATGGAGAAACCCTGTCTTGAAAACCCAAAAAATAAAATAAAATAAAATAAAATAAAATAAAATAAAATAAAATAAAATAAAATAAAATAAAATAAAATAAAATAAAATAAAGTGCATATATAACCAAAAATATCATTCACATTTTCTATCCTACAAAAAAACTGGGGAAGTGTATAGTAAAGATCTTTCTTCACTGATAGCTGGGGTTATAGCTCAATGGAAGAGAGGCCATGAATTCAATTCCAACACAATAAATTTGTAAATGAATAAATAACTTACTGGAGTACTACATGTACATGAAAATTAGAAGAGTAAAATGTCCATCAGTAAAGAAATGGGGGGAGCTGGTGAGATAACTCAAGCACTAAGAGTGTGTATTGCTCCAAGAGTGTGCACAGACCCAAGTTCAGTTCCCAGCACCCAAGTCATGTGGCTCACAAAGAACTTTAGCTCCAAGAGATCCAATGTCCAGAAAATAGAGAAACACCTAATGATGACCAACAACCATGTAAAGGAGCACTGTGGGGGCAGTTTTAAACAGTGAAGCACAAGAACACCCTACAATTAGAAAATCATCAATGAAGTAAAACGAGCAACTTATAAAATTGTGAATGATTCTACTGTTAGTCAAAGAGAAAAAAATCCCCCAAACTCTATATATGATGTTTATTTATTAATGTCATATAAAACAGCAACAACATGATACAGGAAAGAAGTGGTAATATAAGTTAGTGAGAAAAATGGGTACAAATTGTATAACTTTTTAACTAAAAAGTACACAGCACAAGTAAAACGGAATGATTTTTAACTGTTCTTTATATATTATTTCCCCCAAAGTATATAATGCTACATAGCACAGTTAATTTTCAAACCAAAATCAACTAACGTTTCTGTGTCTTCAAAGACAGAGGACAAGTGACCAGCAGCAAATCTCTGCTCTGGAGAGCTGGGACAGTGCCACCAACCCATTCCACTGAAGGAGTCACACATAGTAACGATGTAAGTTCACACATAATACACTGTAAAATACTTATCAGAACTTACCCAACCTAAAGAACACTACCTTCTTCAGACTGGCTATTTCCATGTTTATTTCAATGTTTCACTACTAAAAGTAGTTATGGAACTTTTATAACTTAAAGTTTCCTTTGATAAGCTCAGGTAACATATAAAAGGGTAAACCAAGATAATATTTACACATTGTGTTTAGAAAAATTGTGACTAACATACCCACCCAATTTTATCTCTGGTTGATCCTACAACAGCACACAGTATGTTTAAAAGGTGGGCAAGAAGCAAGATCTGGGAAATCTTGAGGTGGCAAAAACACAGCATAACTTTTCAAGACTCATCTGAGGGCAAGACACCACTCTAACTCAAGAAGAGGCTCCCCCCATGGAAAGTGCAGTAACCTCTGCTGTCGGCTTTAATCCCACATCCTCTCCAATACCTCTGTTCCCACTCTTCTGTGATAGGACATCACCTGCTGAGCCACAGCTCTCAAAACCTTAGTCAACCTCCAACAGCCCTGCTCCATGTAGCTGCTCCTCTTCTGACCTCCAGAACTACTCACGTGATTAGTATGTGCTATTTTTATACCAACATCCTTTTCCTAACCTCTCATTATAGTTTACAAGGGGCCAGAATCCACATACTGCATCCCTGTAGACACAAAACGGCCTATCCAAAAATACAACACGTGTTTATTTAGTTCATTTGAAGTCTGGACAGTATTGTCACTTGGGACTTAAATGACTGCCTAAAGTGTATAGGTATCATCCTGCAATAGGGGAGCAACTGAAAAGTTCCTGAGCACAAAAATGATGGCGAAGTTCTGTGTACAGAATTACACATGTACTATGTGCTTCAGACCCTGTCTCAAAACAAAATGCAAACATCACACCTCCCCGTTTAGAGGAGGGTTTTAATCCCTAAAGCAAGAAGAATGGCTGTTGGCTCAGCACAAAGGTTAAGTAAGAAATGAGGTTTGTGGCCAGAAAACAGGAAATTCTCCCAACAATCTCTAGTTCTGTGGGCCTGAACTAATATGACAGCACCTTTCCTACCAAAAGGACAAGGGAGATAAGAGTAGGCATGGCCTTCCTAAGGTACTATATGAAGTGATGCACAGAGGCCACTGCCACCGTTCCTGAAGGGGTGCACACACTACACTTTGACAATAGCCAGATGCCTTATAATTTCTATTGATTTGGACACTCATCACCTAGAAGTAGCATCAGACTCAACACTAGCCAGATACCCTACAATTCTATGTAATTCTGATACTCATTGCCTGGGAGTAAAATTAGATCAAACTAGGTTAAGAGCAGGATCCAACAAAACCACTCTTACTTCCATACCTATGGGCTTGTGTATCACTCAAGGTTCTCTAGAGTTACAGAACTTACAGAATGAAAATAAATAAATAAATAAATAAATATATATATATATGTGTGTTTATATTTAGATATATATTAATATAATATATAAAAATATATTTAGGTACTAATCTATATAGTATATATTACATAATATAAATATATTAAATATATACTTATAGTCTAAATAGAATATATATAATGAAAAAGGCATTCAAAACTGATCAGACAGAGCAGGCCATGATGATGTGTAGTCCCAGTATTTGGGAACCTGAGGAGGATAGCCATGAGTTCAAGGCCAGTCTGGGGTATACAGTGAGTTCTAGGCTAGCCTGGGTTACAAATATAGACCCTGTACCAAAAAAAAAAAAAAGAGGGGAAAGAAGGAGGAAAAAGAAGAGGAGGAAGATGAGGAGGAGGAGGAGGAAGAAAAGGAGGAGGAGGAAGAGGAAGAAGAGGAGGAGGAGGAAGAGAGAGAAAAGAGGAGGAAGAGGAAGGAAGGAGGAAATTTGAGAAGACACAAGACACGTCAGCCTGACAGCCTGAGTTTGACTCCAGGGATACACATGAGGACAAAACCAATTCCTGAAAGTTGTTCTCTGACCTCCACACAGCATGCATGCATGTATATGCGCGCGCGCACACACACACACACACAAATACTTTAGAATAAATGGAATAAAAAAATGATTTTTTAAGGAACAAAATAGGATTTGTGTTTCTGTTTTCAAACTTCAGTACAAAGTAACAGCAATGAAGACAGAGTGGTACTGACATGAAAAAACAAACAGATCCAGGGAACAGAGCAAAGGGCTCAGAAATAAACCCATACATCTATGCAACCTCCATATGGCCCAGACACTACCCTGTCGGGCATGTACCCTAGTGATGTGAAAATGTACATTAGCACAACAGCACATACACAAATGCTCACAGTGGCTTGTTTCTAAGAGCTGCACACTAGAAGGAACACAGATGCCCTTCAGTGTGTACATCCATCTGAAGGAATGCTAAGGGGACAAAGGAATGCCAAAATGAGAAAAGAAAAAACTCAGGCAATAACTACAATGAATCTAGGGGGATTATGCCAAACGGGGATGAACAAAAGCCAAATCCCACAGCCTGAATGTTGTTTAAACCCACTACTAAAACATTCCTTTGCTGACAAAACTGTAGAAACAGAAAACAGATTGGTACATGTCAGAAGTCAGAGAAGGGAGGGAATGTGTCTATCAAGAGCAATACAAACATGACCTAATGGCAAAACTGCTCTGTATCCTGGCTATGTGTGTATCTCTTGGGTTTTTGAGACAAGTCTCATCATGTAGCCCAGAATGAACGGAAATTCACTATGTGGTTCAGACTAGCTTCAAACTACCAATCCTCCTGTCTCAGCCCCCAAGTGCTAGGCCCACCGGCACGTATCACTACACATGGTTCTGCACATGACTAGTTTCTGAAAGCAAGTAGGCTAGAGTAAAAGAGTAACAGACATTCTCAAATCTTGTAACTTTAGGCAATTAATCTTGTTTCTTTGCTTATAAACACAAATTAACAAGTATTACTTTTCAGGCTGAATGACTTCCAAAGCATATTCACATCCTATATGTATATCCATTCTTACCACTGTTATTCAGCACAGTGTTCGCAATTATAGCCAGAGAAATGAGGCAAGAGAAACAAAGGCGACACAAATAAAAAACAAATTGAATTATTCCTTCTTGCAGATATGATTTTATAATTGAGAGACCCTAAAAACTCCGTAAGTCTATAACCTTTTTCAGCAAAATAGCAAGATATAAAATTATACAAGGATCAGTAGCGTTTTATACACCATAAAAAACTCACAGGGAGTGTGGGGGAAGGGGGCACACACACCTTTAATCCCAGTACTTGGGAAGCAGAGGCACAAAGATCTCTGAGTTTGAGGCCACCTTGGTCTATAGAGTGAGTTCCAGGACAGCCAGGGATACACAGAGAAACCCTGTCTCAAAAATAAATACATAAATACATAAATACAAAAAAATGAAAACAACTCACCAAGAAAGCAATCAGGAAAGTAATCTCACTCACAATAGTCTTAAAGGAGAAAACATTCTAAGCATAAACCTACCCAAAGACATAAAAGACTTCTACCATAAAAATTATAAAACACTAAAGAAATATACTGAAGACACTAAAAAGTAAAAAAGATTTCCTGTTCCCAAACTGGCGGATTTACATTGTGAAAACAGCCAACTGATGGTTAGTATTGTTAACTTGACAGGATCTAGAATCACCTAGGAAACGTCTAGCCTTTGGACATGTCTCTAGGATTACCTAGATTGGGTGAACTGTGGTGGGGAGACCCACCTAACTGTAGGCAGCACGATCCCGTGGGCTGGGGTGCTAGATAAAGCAGGTGAGCTAGGAGGCATCACTGTCTCTGTCAGGACTGATACAATATGGAGGTGCTCGCACTCCCATTGCTGCCCTCTGTACCACGATGAACTGTGTCCTGTGACTACAAGCCACAGTACACTATTTCTTAACCTGCTTCTGTCAGCTGCTTTGTCCATCATGAAAAGTAACTCATACAGCATGTACGGAAATGTCAAAATCAAATTTATTGTTTTATACAATTAATATATGCTAATTTAAGATACATGAGCATAATACATCCTAACCTCTGAAAGCTACAAACGTTACGTAGAAACAAAAGGAAATAAAGACTGTAAATATGGTTATGTTAAGTATTTTACAATGGGCCGGGCGGTGGTGGCGCACGCCTTTAATCCCAGCACTTGGGAGGCAGAGGCAGACGAATTTCTAAGTTTGAGGCTAACCTGGTCTACAGAGTGAGTTCCAAGACAGCCAGGACTGCACAGAGAGAAACCCTGTCTTGAAAAAGCAAAAAAAAAGGATTTTACAATGGGACGGTTGTTTTGAAATGTTAAGGAAGGGCCTGAATACAATCACATACAACATATGCTTTTTTAAGAGGAAGGCAACAGGGAAGTTGCACACAGAAGGGAAAGGAGTTGTAACCATACAGACAAGGACTGGAGTGAGCAAACCATAAAGAGGCATGTCAGCAATCACCATAGGCTGTGAGGCGAAGAGCAACTATACTCTGAGGTGCCACAGCTCTGCTACTCTTGATCTTGACTAAGATTTCAGACTCTGAGAAAAGATCCACCATGTGTGTAGTAATTTATTACACCAGCTATAGGAAACTAATATAAACACATATCAACCTCCTAGAGATGCTAGTAAGTGCCCATGAGTGGAAAGACCCTTAAGAAGGCATGAGAAGAACCCCAGAAGACAAAAATCAGATATTTAAGAGTTCCTAATTCAAAGCAAGAATATATAGGACTCCTCTTCTTCTGAGACTTGAAATTCTAGATTCAAAAAGGAATAAATAGAGCTTTGGGACCAATTGAACCCAATAAAGACTCAGTTCCAATGAAGATCAGTCTCTTCCAAAGACAAGAACTCCTTGTTATAGTAATAAAGTGAAACTCTGGCTTCCAGTATATCTAGTCTCAGAAGGCAATGAAGCTAAACCAAGCTGATTTTATTACTAGCATAAACAGAGCTAGTGAGTGAGGCCACTCTGGCACTGCCTGCTCACTGTCAAGTACTTCAGCCCTGTTTCTCTTCTCCACTCCCACTGCTAGAGAACAAACACTTTTTTTCTGAATCAACTGGCTTTGATGAACAACTTGAGTTTTAGGCCAGTGTGGTGGCTCACAACATACTCTCAGCACTAAGTGAGGATGAGATACCGTGGGTCAAAAGCCAGCCTAGCTACATAGAGACCCTATGCAGAGGGACAGGGAAAGGAGGGAGGGAGGGAAGAAGGGGAAATAATATATTTTTGCTAAACTTCAAAATTATATTATGAAGCATGAAGTCTGTTCAATAAATGGAAAGACAATTGCAATAGCATATGAAAGGACAAAGGGGAGATCTCATGTAATAATCCTACCTCATAGAAATAACAGCTCTAAGCAGTCAAAGGAAATCATACTCCACATGGATATTCAGAAACTCTGGGCATAATTTGTAATACAGGAAATAATTTTGTTCAATCAATCCTTTAAAAACAAAGCCACAAGAATGCTGTCCATTTTTCATTTACACCGAGTTAAAGCAGGCATGCAATCACAGAGCACAGGCTGGACAAAGTAGTACATGCCCATAGTCTCAGCACTAAGCGAGTGCAATCAGGAGGATCAGGAACTCAAGACCAGCCTGTTTGACTTAGCATTAATTCAAAGTTAGGTTTGACTATGTAGCCAGACCCTGACTCCAAGGGGACAAGCTTTAAAAAAATAAAAGTATTTCAACTACCCCTAATTTCCATCTTTTCTCCCTGTCTTAGTGAGAGTTTCTATTGCTGTCAACAAAACTCTAGGATCAAAATGCAAGTTAGGGAGGAAAGAACTTATCTGACTTAGACTTCCACATCATTGTACATCACCAAAGGAAGTCAGGACAGGGCAGAAACCTGAAGGCAGGAGCTGATGCAGAGACCATGGAGGTGTAATGCTTGCTGGCTTGCTCCTTATGGGTTTTGCTCAGCTTGTTTTCAAATAGAACCCAGGATCACCAGCCCAGGGACGGTCCCACCCACAATGGGCTGAACCCTTTCTTATCAATCACTAAAAATGCTTTACAGCCGGATCATATAGTCAATTTCTCAACTGAGGTTCCTTCCTTTTAGTTAATTCTAGCTTGCATCCAGCTGACCTAAAATTAGCCAGCATGCTCCCTAACTTTACATACTCCAATTTTCACTTGAGACTATACTTTACCATAAAGAAGACCATCCGAAGAGAGCATGTGTATTACAACAGTGCAGAAGACACAGGAAGACCATCCGAAGAGAGTATGTGTATTACAACAGTGCAGAAGACACAGGAAGACCATCCGAAGAGAGCATGTGTATTACTACAGTGCAGAAGACACAGGAAGACCATGCAAAGAGAGCATGTGTATTACTACAGTCCAGAAGACACAGGCAGTACCGTTACTGTTCTCACTGCTAAGCTAACCGAGCTGCTGCAGGAAGGATGGGTTTGTTTGGATGCACAGTCCCGCTGTATTACTGTAGGCAAATCATGGGTACAGAAGAGGGAGACAGCTGGTTTCACTGCATCCACAGTCGGGAGGCAGAGAGGAGAGCATGCTCAGCCCACTTTCTCCTTTCTTATTCAATCCAGAATCTCAGCCCATGTGGGACAGTGCTGCACAGTTAAAGCAGATCTTCCCTTCTC
>NW_021604762.1:2543204-2549812 GCF_004785775.1 Grammomys surdaster | reverse complement strand
AAAAAAAAAAAAAAAAAAAAAAAAAGACATGCAGAGTCTTGTCTCCTAGGTGATTCTAAATTCCAAACTGCCAATCAATATAAACACAGCACCACTGAAGGGGTTCTAACATGGCAAACATAAGTCTGGTAGGCCTTGCCTTTCCCCGATTCCCAAAGCTAGTCACCAAGGTCTATTCTCCTATTTGACCACTTCCTCCTCCTCCTCCTCCTCCTCCTCCTCTTCCTGGGGTTGGCTATCAAGGTCCAGCTATCAAAGTATTGAAGTCCAGTAATCAAAAGCCCCCTTGTGGCTATCCCAATTAACCTGTCCAATCAAAATTAACCCAACTGATCCTAACACACATACACACTGCATATTCATGCACACACACACACACAAATGTTCTATAGCCTTGCCTACAGCCCCATCTTATGGAAGCATTTTCTTTCCCTTTCCTCAGGTGCCATTAGCTTGTGCCAAGTTGACATAAACTATCCAAACACACAATTTAAAATTTTCATATATGTATAAAACATATTTTGATCAATCTCACTTTCACTCTCCCTCCACTTCATATACGTCCCCCTCCCCGGTTTAAAAACACACTGAACTCAATTACTATTGCCCATAAGCACGCAGGTGTGGGGCAATGTACCAGAACATGGTCAACTTACCAATGCTCACAACCCCAAAGAAAATGACTCTTCCTCCCCTAGGAGACAAAAACTGTCAAAAGCTCCTCAGTGCAGGGAATGGGTAAATGGACATGTGAAACTGAAGTGAGCAGAATTTTCCCGTGTCCATTTACCCACCAACAGTATACAGAGCATTTCTAACCCACCAGAGGGTTTCCAACATGCCCGTTCCCAGCCACTGTGATCAACAACCTGGAAGAATCACTCACTACTCTGACTTCCACCCTCCACAAGCAGTTGTACTTGTTTTCCAATATGGCAGGATCTCTTGTGTGCCTCCTGATGCCTATGAGATCACCAAACACTTCTACTGCTTTTACAATGCTTTATTTTTTAGATACATCACAATTTATTAAGCTATTCTGCTGCTTTACCTTTGTAGTTATTATGAATAAGGATACCATGAACATTCTTTTATGTAATTTTTAATAAACAAGTGCATTTCTCATGAGTATAGCTAGGATTGAGTAGCTGGATCATAGATGGGACTGGACAAAGTCACAGTGTGTCAAAGTGACTTAAGTTCCATTTTACATTCCTACCAGTAAGAGTTCTGGCTAGTCTACATCCACAACACTAGCAGGAATCATCTTTTATATTTAGCCATTCTGGAAGGTGTACAGTAGTATCTCATTACAAATAGCTTCTTCATGTCTCTACTTTGCTCTTCATTCTCTTAGTGATCTGAGATTTTAAAGAAATCTAAAGGCAAACATTAATCATTTTTAAGGTCATTGTTTTTTTTAAGGTTACTGCTTTCTTAATCCTTTTAATAAATCTGGCTAATCTACCTACGCTGATTTGTGTTTAAGATTTAAAGGCTTCTGCAACAAATTCAAACTAAATGAAATCTTGCAACTGTACCAAGTTCCCACTTTCACCCTGAGTCCACTGCCCTGGAATGTGTTCTGCTGTGAAAGCTGAGTTATTCTAATGCTAAAAACATTTACATGAACCATTCACAACCAGCTAACTTCATCAGCGATTGCTTCCACATTAAAATTACTTTTCTGCAAATATATACATACTCAAAATAAACTGGGGGTGGAAGCATGTGTCTATAATCCCATCATCTGAGAGCTGAAGGCAAAAGGATCAAGAATCCAGATCTGTTTCAGCTACATAGAGAATCAAGAACCAGCCTGGGCTACATGACACCTGGTCTCAAAATAAGAAGAAATATAAGGAAAACATTCTACTATCAACTCTCCCAGCACTATTCCGTTTTCCCAAAAGAAAAATATCTGATTCTTTCCACTCCCTTCCAACAATCACAAAGAATCCAGCTAGCCCTTCCTTAGTCAGTCAATAGTACCTCCAATTCCCAACCATTAATTACAAAGTATACAGTTGTTCTGTAGAGGACCTCTGCCTTTGCCTCTGCCTCTCTTCCTCTCTGTCCCCCTTTTACCCCGCTCTGCCCCTCCCCCCTACCTCTCTCTCTGCCCCTCTGCCTCTGCCTCTCACACCCTCTGGCTCTTCACACCCAAGTCACTTCATATTCTATTCTGATTTCAAAACTTATGGAATGTGAACTCAGCTCTGCAACTGCTTATGTGCAGCCTATACACCAGGTCTGCATTATAAAATGGTCTTCAATTGGTCTTCTTTACATTCTGTCACTAAGGATACCTCTCAAGAACATAACTAGGCATGGTACCTCATATTAGTCTGTAATCCCAGCACATGATAAACTGAGGTAAGAGAATAACTTTATATTTGAAGCCAGCTACACAGCAAGTTCCAGGCCAGCCTGAGCTACAGAGTGAGGCCTTGTCTCAAAAATAAATAAATAAATAAGCAAGCAAGCAGAACAGAGAGTTCTAAAAGAGTCATATTACTCCATGTCTTAGTTAGAATTTCTACTGCTGTGATTAAAACACCATGAGCAAAAGCAATGAGGAAAGAAAGGGTTTATTTCAATGTTCAAGTCTCTGTCACAGCACATCACTGAGTTTTGAAAGTCAGGGCAGAAACTCAAGGCAGGAATCTGGAGACAAGAACTGAGGCCATGCAAACACGAATGCTGCTTACTGGCTTGCTCCCATGGCTGGCTCAGCCTGCTTCCTTATACAACTCAGAACCATCTGTCCAAGGGTAACACCACCCCTCAAAGGCTGGACTTCCACATCAATCGTTAATCAAAAATATGACCCACAGACTTGGCTACCAGCAATCTGATGGAAGTATTTTCTCAACTGAGGTTTCTCTTCCTAGGGAAAAAAGACAAGTTGACAGAAAAGAACTAGGACTTCCAACTTGATAAATCCTTACTGCCCAAAGCATAAAATGAGTCTTAGCTAAGAACTCACAGCCTGGACCTAACTTTTCCTGTTCCTCCCCTGAAAGGATATCTATTCTCTCATTTATCCTGCCTTGACAGTTTCCTGCGATGTACTTTCACAGGCAGGCAATCCTTATGCTCTATCTTGCTCTGTTCCTCACTTGGCCAGGCCCATCACAGCACATTCCCACAGTTGTCTGTTCCAACCACTATTATATCTGAGTGCTTAACACACTGTAAGTTAATAATCTATTCATACGCCTAGTCTTCGGGCTGGACTTGGGCCTCTTCTTGAACGCCAAAGATCAGATTAGGAAATAATTCTACATTCCAAGGAGGCAAAAAGAGCTAATGAAAATAATGTCACGGCATTTATGTCATCTTTTTTCTATAAAGACTGAGAAAATTATTAGTCTATCTTAACAATCAACTGCACTAAAACCGGTTTGTTTGTTTTAATTCATCCATCAAATTATTCTCTCAAAGAATTTAATCATGGTTGGGAAGATACCTCAGTGGGTGAAATGCTTGCCACATGAGCATGAGGGCCTGAATTCCCAGCACCCAAGGTCTGGCAGCATGTGTGTGTGCTGTTTTTAAAACAGAATCCCAAACTACCAAATGAAGACTCAGGAGCCAGATGCTGTGGTAAAAGCCTGTTAGCTCAGAGAAAGCACCCAACTGACCTTCCTACTCCACTAACCTCCTGGAAGGAAAAAAAAGGACTTAAATACCCTTCAACTCAAAGACTCTCCTTTCTGTTGAGTTCTGTTCACTCCCTGTCTGCTGCTTACTTGCTCTGCCTCTTGATCTTTATTTAGCTCTTAGATTAAAGGTATGTGCTAGGTTGACCTACACAAGTACTTGCTTATAGTAAATGGAAAGCTGTAGGATCAAAGGCTAAGGATACCACATTAGAAACCGGTTTTCATAGTTCACAATCTCTGGGTCCACAATGTAATCAAATATCCTGCAACATGTATGTATGTAATCCAAGCATCAGGAGGCATTAGAGGACACTCAGAGAGGCAAAGAAAGCACCAGAGGCTTGAAATAAATAAATAAATAAATAATCCAACTAGTTAATCAGTGAGCAGACTCAGTGAGACCCTTTCTCAAAAGATAAAGCCTTTGCATGTGCATGCCCTGCACATGCACACACGTTGAGGTCTGCCCCCCACGACCCCGAGTATAGCTGTAGCCATTTCATCCCATGCCTGCCAGTCATTGATGCAGAAAAATAGCTTGACTTAGAACAGGGTCATGCCCACCACATATGTTATGTTCTCAGATTTGTTAATATTAAGAAATTTCCCTGGTCTACAGAGTTCCATGACAGCCAGAGCTACACAGAGAAACCTTGTCTCGAAAAACCAAAAATAAAAAAAATTTTCTCAACCATAAGCTCTACTTAGGACCAATCAGAATATAGATCAGTTAGGACCAATCAGAATATAGATCAGTTAGAACTGTTCCGTCGAGCTAGCCAAAATAGCTTGAGTCAGAGCTGATAACAAGGCAGCACTTCCTGTACCTGTCCATGAGCTCACTGTGGTTTTTTCCTTTATAAACTAGCCCTGAAAAATGTTCAAGGTCCAGTCTTAGTTCCCAAGTCTAGGCTGTGACCCTGATCCATCAGTCTTGGGGTATATGCTCAATAAGCTATTCTTGCTTAACTGAGACTTGAGTCTGAATGGTTTGTGAACCCCAACATATCCACATACCATACACAAAAGAATTTAATAAAAACTAAAATTACTGACTTGTGTTTCCTGGTAGGTATAAAAGCTCTATATTTTAAAAGAGTTCTTAAGAATATTTAGCCGGGCGGTGGTGGCGCACGCCTTTAATCCCAGCACTTGGGAGGCAGAGGCAGGTGGATTTCTGAGTTCGAGGCCAGCCTGGTCTACAGAGTGAGTTCCAGGACAGCCAGGACTACACAGAGAAACCTTGTCTCGAAAAACCAAAAAGAAAAAAAGAAAAAAAAAAAAGAATATTGGATATCGCCAGACAGTGGTGGCGCACGTCTTTAATCCCAGCACTTGGGAGGCAGAGGCAGGCCTGGTCTACAGAGTGAGTTCCAGGACAGCCAGGGCTACACAGAAAAACCCTGTCTCAAAAAACCAAAAAGAAAGAAAAAAAGAAAAAAGAAAAAAAAAGAATATTGGACATCAAAACTGCACGGCACAGCACTTTCTTATTATAGTCAGTCCTAACACTTGCTCAGGAGACTGAGTGTCTAGAACTGCCTAGAGCTGAAGCCAGCATGGATTACAGATTAAGTTCCAGACTAACTTGCACTACAGATCAAACTGCTATCTTAAAAACGAAATAGAATGAACATATTATTTGACCAAAGTAATTGTAGCCACTACCACAGATGTCTAAGGGTGCTGAAGAATAAATACTAGTTGTTTATACAACTCAGCTCACCCTTTCTCCTTAGCACATGAGGTACCTGTATACATATAGTAAAGGTATGGAAGAACACAGAAGCCAGGCTTTGTGGTGCAGGACTGTAAACTCAACTATTCAGAGGGCTGAGGCAAGAAGAACATCACAAGTTCAAGACCTTCCTGGACTAAAGAATGAGTTCAAGACTAACCCTGGTTCTTTAGAGTCACAGAACGTGTGGAGATAATTTATTGAAATGACTTACTCAGGCTAGATGTTTCAGCTGGAATCCTAAGGATGTAGGTCCCAACAGATGTGCTGGTAGTAAGTGCAAACAGACAAAGAAGAACTCTTCCTTTTTCCATTGTCCTTATATAGGCCTCCAGCAGAAGCTGTGTACAGATTAAAGGTGTGTGCCACCATGCCTGGACCTAAGCTTTTCTTGGGACTTGTTCTGTCCCAGGCTGGCCTTGAACTCATAGATTTGCTAGCCTCTATCTCCTGGGATTAAAGGTGTGTACCACTTTGCCTGGACCAAAGCTTTTTAGAGCCACTATGCCTCATGATTTGGAACAAAAAACAAAAAGCAAGCAAACAAACAAAAAAGCCTGTGTCTTCTAGCCTGGCTGGAATATCTGGATCACAGGTGTGCCTTCCATTTCTGGACTGTAGTTCATGCCACATATAGTCAATGTGACAAATGGGAATAGCCATCACACCCTGCCTGTTCTAAAAATTTAAAGGAGGTTGGGGATAGTTCAGTGATAGAGTACTTGTTTAGATGTGCAAGGCCCTGCATTCGATCCCTAGCACAAGAAAGAAAGAGAAAGGGGGTTGGAGCCACAGGCTGGACTCAATGCAAGCTGTATGGTTTATGACAAATGACTTAAATGTCAGTGTGCTCAGGTTTCCTCATCTGTTAAAGTACATACTTTACAGTAGTGTTGGGTGACTGAGTTGACACTTACTGATAAGGTCCTTGCACACCACCAAGCAGAGTAGTATATACTAATAAATGTCAATTCTCATCACACCGTTTCTAAGTCTTTTATGTGATCTGTCTCCCCTCCCGTAGAAAATCTCAATGAATGCCATCTCTATTCAGAGACAAGGCACCTCACAGAAGTTACACAATTACCACATTTTAAGAAGCAATCGACAGGACAGCCAGGGCTACACAGAGAAACCCTGTCTTGAAAAACCAAACCAAACCAAACCAAACCAAACCAAAAAAAAAAAAAAAAAAAAAAAAA
>NW_021604762.1:2537001-2542804 GCF_004785775.1 Grammomys surdaster | reverse complement strand
CTTGAAAAACCAAACCAAACCAAACCAAACCAAAAAAAAAAAAAAAAGAAGCAATCGGGTTACCACTACATATAACCTCAATCCTAGGCCAAACTGACCCTATTTCCCAAGATTCAATTTGGAAGAGTCCCTCCTAACATCTGCAGGAGCCAACCTTTAGAACCGGTGGGAAGAGGGATCCCCATCATATGCTCAACTTAAAGCCATGTGGAAATCACAGTGCAAGATACACTGGGCACCCTTGAGACAGACACCATCTGGACGGAAGCTAAGTGCTCTGTGATGTTTTCAATTCCTTTACTAATTCAAAACCATACAAGCCTAAAGCCTGGAGTGATAGCTCAAAGGTTAAGCACTTACTGCTCTTCTAAGGGGTTCCCAGCACCCACATTAGGTGACTCAAAAAACATCTGAAACTCCAGCTCCTGCACATTGCATGGTGAATATAAACTCATGCAGCCTCACATACACAAATACAATTTTTTTAAATACACGAATGTGCAAAGTCATCAAAACAGTATTTTTAAAAGTAGTCCAACTCTTTAAACTTTTTTATGACAGGTGTTTCTTTGCCAAAACACGTGATGGATATGAGTGGGAAGCATTTTATCTTGGTAATGCCTTCACCAATTTCTATTTCAATCCTTTTCCTGGACTTAACTGAATGCAAAACTCAGATTTGTCTACATGCAATCATATCTGACTAAGCCTCCAGGCAAGATCCAGGAAACAAAACAGCTTCACAACCACAGAGAAACACCTTATGTCTTGTCTTTATTGCTTCTGGTCAAACATAATCTTAGATGTTAAGATACAACCTGAAAGACCAAACCTGCCAGGTGGGCGTGGTGAAGCTCGCCTGTTATCGCACCAATACTAGGCCAGAGGCAAGGACCATGAATTGGGAGGTCAGCCCTTAGCAAGAGCGAATGCTGATAAAAAGAAAAATTGGATTCGACCTCAGCTTTCAATGTACCCTATCTTTCCTTCTGTGACACTGCCACCTAAACCTAGGGCAGACACCTCTGTCACCCGCAAGAAACAAACAGCTTGATCCCTTAAAAAGTCTCTTGTGGACTTTCCACGTGGCGACCCTTGGGAAGCCTTGTGCACCTAGAATCTGACCCTCGGCACACCTCAGACGGTGTTTGGGGACCCAGCAGCTCCCGGGTTTCGCCGAGGTGTTGTGTGGACAGGAAGGTGGCTGTGAGGACAGACCAGGCACCCGACGCTCCTCGACCACGCAGCCTGCTCAGCTCCGGAGGCCTCCGCCTCCCTAGAGTCGCTAGTCCTAGTCCTCTACCCAATTCCGGGGAGTGACCGTCCCCCAGGGCCCACCCGAGAAGGTCTGCTCTCGGGAAAAGCAACCGAGCCGCAGCTCCCCATCCGCCCACTCGGGAAAAATCCCTTGGCCGCCGCCATGTTCCCCGCGCCGAAGCCCGCACCTGACACCGCGGGCCGCGCACCTGGGATACGCCGGGAAAAACGCGCGTTGTCGCGGGGACACTGGGACTAGACTGCGACTCCACGGGGGTCACAACCTGCGAGAAGAACCCGCCGCTAATTCATCCCGAAGCGGGGAGGCGTCGAGCCCGTCGCCTTAGTAATGCGTCCCTCCAGGCTCCACCCTGATTGGCTACCGGCGCTGTGACGCAAGGCGTCTCCGGCTGCGTGGGAAGCCCTTGAGCCGGGCGCTCCGCCCCTGCTCTGCAGCCCGGAGAGACCCCGAGCTTCAACTAGGCTCCTTTAAAGGAGCCGCGCTCCATATCAGTCTGTCCAGCTGCAGAGATGCCTGCCAAAGCTTGTAGCAAGAAACCAAACATTAGAACTCAGAGATGGTCTCCGGGGAACCTAACAGCTACGACGGGATGACAAATCTAGAACACTCATTTGCAAGCCTAACGTTTACTCCTGGAATCAAAGAGCAAATTGGCATCCAGCCAATTCTAGAACCTGACTTTCTGCTGTTTCAAAATTCAAGGCATTTTCAACACCTGAGGTTGCCTCATGGAAGACAAATTGGAGGGAATCATTTGCAACTCTTACTTTCTTGCCCCAAGTAAAGAGCAAATGATCACGCAGCCAGTTCGAGAACCCGGGTCCTGATGGTGTAAGCTCCTTCCTTCATGCAACCCCTGAGGTTGCATGATGGAAAACATATCAGAGACACTAATTTACAAGCCTTATTTTCTTGCCCCAAGTCAAAAAGCAACTCCACATTCTGTGGTGCACAACTGTTGCTAATTCAACAGTGTTTACTCAACTCTCAACTTTTCTTCCTCCTCTGGATGGCCCAATCGGTTTTTGTAGTTGTTGCTGCTGTTGTTTTTGTTTTTTGTAGGATACTCTTCTTGAAAGGCCTTTGTGTCTTTCTACAGTGTTGGATCTGACTCCAAACCTACAAGACTAAGCATCTGGATGCTAGAGGCTGGTTAATTTAACCTCTTTGCATTT
Organism: Grammomys surdaster; assembly: GCF_004785775.1. NCBI lineage: Eukaryota > Metazoa > Chordata > Mammalia > Rodentia > Muridae > Grammomys > Grammomys surdaster. The sequence continues at coordinate 2,540,350 of NW_021604762.1, read as the reverse complement.
CCCCTGCACAATACCTTCTTGCTGACTTTTAACAAATAATAGAAGTCTTTAAAACTAATAAGCGTCCACACATAGCCCACAGAGCCTTTCAACAGCTTGTCATGTATGTTTATACATTTAATCTGCTTATTTAACATGAGACTGAGAGAAATGCGTTAAGTTCAGGGTAGGCTTGCGTGGTAGTGCATGCCTGTAACCCCAGCAGTCCCCATAGCAATGCCAAGAGACTGCCTTAGTAAGACTTTGTTGTTGTTGTTGTTGTTGTTTTGGTTTGGTTTGTTTTTGGTTTTTCGAGTCAGGGTTTCTCTGTGTAGCCCTGGCTGTCCTGGAACTCACTCTATAGACCAGGCTAGCCTCAAACTCTCAAACTCAGAAATCCAATTCGCCTCCCTCTGCCTCCCAAGTGCTGGGATTAAAGGCGTGTGACACCACCGCCCAGCCTTCTCAGCAAGACTCTTAAATTTTTAAAAAGAAATGCAAGGTACGTTCCCGAAGAGAATCAGCATTGCATATCTTGACTTTTATTCAATATTTAAGTATTTGAGATGTGCCACAATCGTATTAGAAAATGAAAACTACAACAAAGGAAAAACACCAGTACAAAAATTCAGTTATCCCTATGAGGTTGAATGGACCTCATTTTTGTCTCTAAACTCAAGAGTTCTGGAAAATCTTAGGTTTTTTTTAAGGTTTGTCATTGTTTTGAACTGAACATGGTGATCCCCCAGAACCTCTCAAGAGTGCATGGCCGTGAGTTCTCTGAGGACTTGAAGCATCTATGCATAGCCTTTCCTCTACTGGAGACTCTTCTTTTGTTCTAATGAATTAAAGGAGAATGGGTTCTTGGGACTCCAAGAGAGCGCCATCAATTTAGATCCTTTAACCAACATGTCTCAAAAAAGAAAAAGAAAAATAGCAGAGTACTTTTCTTTCCCCGGTGTGTGGTTATTTAAGACCAAAAAGAAAAACAAAACAAAACAAACAAACAAACAAACAAAGCTGAACAGTGGTGGCTCACAACTTTAATCCCAGCACTGGAGAAGCAGAAGTAGTCAGAGCTCTGTGAGTTCAAAGCCAGCCTGATCTATAGAGAAAATTCCAGGACAGCCAGAATTACATGAAGAAACTCCATTTTGGGAAAAAAAAATGTATGTGTGTGTGTGTGTGTGTGTGTGTGTCCGAGTGCACACATATACAATTGTAAGACACGTAGGGAAAGGACTGAAGAAGAAACGTGGATGCTTACATACAGCAATCTCTCCTTCAGTCCTTGCAGCCTAAGAATCAGCTCAGATCTTGAAATTGGGCAGCAGATTAGAATTTTCCATTGCGGTAACGTCTGATTCCACTCTTTTACTTACCGCTCATCTGCTGAAACTACATATTATACAGCACCCTCATTGTCTGCCCACATACCTCATGTCTAAAGAAAAAAAAAAATGCTACGTTCCATCAGCCATCTTCATAAGGTCAGGTCAAGATCCCTGGCTGCCACTTCAACCTTGTGATCCATTATGGTAATGAGATGGTCACTGCGTCTCAGAACTGTCTCAGCTCTTCTGGCATCTTTCACTCCCCAGTGCTACTATTATAACAACAGTCCCCGCTAGACATGTCCTGCTTTGAGAAGACAAACACCTCTGAGCTTCTCAATGATGCTGTTACTCTCTGGCAGAGCCTTGAGCCTTGGGGTGATAAACAATGTCACCCAGGCCCTTGCTGAGAGACAGAGGAAGCCAGAAAAGTTTCTAGTCAGTTGACCAATCCATTTGAAGATTCTCTAATTTTTTTTTTTCCATTCCTACATCCTCGTTGTACCATGAGAGCTCTGGGATCTCTCTTTCAACATGGTCATTTGCTTTCCCTGGATTTTAAGAATCATCCCAGCAGTATATTAGAATTGGCTCCCAGAACTCGAACCATGGGAGGTGGGGCACTAATTTCCCTCCTCGATTGTCAAGATGAGATTTGCCACACAAACCCAAGTAAGTAAACCCTGTATCTTCCAACAAAGTGAAAGAGGCCTGCTTGAATCTGAGGGTTCAAAGTTCTCAAGAAAGCCTCACTCCTGCCGGGCAGTGGTGGCGCACATCTTTAATCCCAGCACTTGGGAGACAGAGGCAGGCGGATTTCTGAGTTCGAGGACAGCCTGGTCTACAGAGTGAGTTCCAGAACAGCCAGGGCTATACAGAAAAACCCTGTCTCAAAAAAACAACAACAAAAACAAACAAACAAAGCCTCACTCCAAGGCCCAAGGTTCTACTGTTTCTGTGTCAGTACTCCAACTTTGGCATTGGAAATATGTCCAAGATGACAATCTAGCTCTTTGGGGCTACACCTAGTCTTCAATTAGGATGCAAGTGTCAAGAGTCTTTTTAAAATCTGCTGAACATGTCTTCCAATATCAACATGTTGCTTGCTTAAAAATAGCCACCCATTTCCAATTCCTCACAGTAAGTATTTTCTTCAAACCTGTCAGTCACCAACGACTGTGCAGCTAACACACTTCTTCTCCTGCACCCTTCCCTTATTCAGAAAAGTCATCTGCCACGATAGCCCAGGTACTGCTCCAGTAAGTAGCCATGGGATCAGTTGCCGTTGCCTAGCAATGGGATTTGTCCTCGTTTCCATCCTGTCCTTTTGAGAAGCCCATCTTTAGGTGCTTTCCTAGAACCACCTCCTACGGGTGGCTTCCTGGAAAAGGAGGCTGAAGCAGAGAGGTGTGGCCTGGATTAAAGGTGTGTACCACCAAGCCTGGATCTGGGACTTGCTTTTTCCCAGATGACCTTGAACTCAAAGATCTTCTTGCCTTGATCTCCTGAGATTCATAACCACTATGCCTTGAGATCTCCATGCCAAGATCCAGGTCAGAAACTTGAATCTCCCAGACTCAAGATCAGGATCACAGGTAAGCTTTCCAATTCTGGATTGTAGTTCATTCCAGATATAGTCAAGTTATAGCCAGGAATAGCCACTACAGTGTATGTCTTGCCTTTTTAACTTTGAGGTAGGAAATAAAAATGTACCCCTAAGTTTATAGGATGGTACTAATCTACTCTGCTACCCAAAAGGGTAATTTCTCTGCAGTTTCTAAACCTTTCTTGATTTCCTACAATATATTATACAGCTGATAAATAGCTCAACCTCATGAGTCTTTGATTTAATTGGCACATTTAATAGGACACTCTACAGTGGTCAGGAAAACAGGATTACAAATAGTAAACCCCACATTCTAGTTGTTTTGTTACTATTAAATACCTATATGGCCACATAATTGCTGTTTCTTCTTCTTTTTCTTCTTCTTCTTCTTCTTCTTCTTCTTCTTCTTCTTCTTCTTCTTCTTCTTCTT
>NW_021604762.1:2492004-2536991 GCF_004785775.1 Grammomys surdaster | reverse complement strand
TTCTTCTTCTTCTTCTTCTTCTTCTTCTTCTTCTTCTTCTTCTTCTTTTCTTCTTCTCCCTCTTCTTCTTTCTCCTCCTGCTCCTCCTCATTTCAAATATGACAGTAATAAGGTAAAATATGTGCTCAGTAATAGACTTCAGAGAAGGGCCAAGTGAGTTGTTGCCAACAAGATTAAAAACAACTCTCTCCAGTGGCATGGAGTAGAAGGAACGCACAGAACTAGTAAAAGCCACACAGACACTTAAATGAAGGCCTAAAGCAATCACTTCTGCAGCCTGCAGCCTTCCTGATTCAAACAGCATTTGAAATAGGATGTTTTCATTTCCTAAGAGGCAAGTATTGTCTTTGATAGTTCAGTCATTTGGGTGCTACAGTGAATAAAAGAAGTTTATGCTCACACACACACACACACACACACACACACACATTAGAATAAAGTTCTGATGATTCTTCTTCCTCTGATTCACTGGCCTCCACTTCTTGCTCCATGCTAATCCACCCGGAGCAAATCCACCCAGCAGGCATCTCTGGAATGTCTCTGGACAAGTTTTAGTATGAGAGGCACACAGGAACCTCAAATGTATATCTTCCTATGCCCTTCCAGGAGAGTGGGAGGGGTGTGTCAGGGAGTGGTTCAGCATGTGCCTAAGGGCATCTTTCAGTACCTAAGGCTTTTCTCTCCAGTGTTGTAGAAGCCACTGCTTCCACTTGTCCCTTGAAACAAGACAAGCTCCAAATGCAGGATAACAATTTATATATGTGTGTGTGTGTTTATATATGTATGTGTGTGTGTATATATACAAATATATACATATATGTGTGTATGTATTTATATATGCGTGTGTGTGTGTGTGTGTGTGTGTGTGTGTGTGTGTGTATAATGGGCATTTTTAAGCACGAGGTAAACACATGGTACACATGCATACCTGTAGACAACACATTCAGACACATAAGATAAAATAAATAAATCTAAAAAAATTGTGTAGAAGTCATAGTATTACTCAGTCATGATGATGCCAACAGATCAGGAGGTGGTGACTCCCATGGAAAGACAGTTCATAGTTCACAGTTCCCTATGCTTGGAATGCCATCTGGAGCCTCAGTGGGAAGCAACAGGGTAAGTTAAGAGGCAGAGGTAGCAGGGGAATGGGGACAAAAGCCACTGTGGTTTCCATGGGCAGGGATGGGTGAGGCGGGACAAGCAGGCTTAGGAGTGTACTGAATTCAGTTATTTCAGCTGATCCTGGAGTACAAGGTTGTCCTGTTATAAGATATTGTCAGTTCCAAATTCTGATGGTTAGACAGAAGCCAGCACTCTTCAGGAACTTCTGAAGCCAGTTCCCCTGAACCAAAGGATCCATTTACTTATCATTGGTGGAAGGGATGAATGGCTATCTGCGGTGCCTATGAACATATCAAAGCTCAGGTATGTTCACTCCAGGCTCCCTCACTATCACAAGTACCTGGTATACATCTGAGTCCACAGTAGTCTCCTGGCTCTTCTCAGGTCCTCTCCTATGTAAACTTCTACAACTCATGGGTCTCCTTCTCTCCAACTTACTGTCTTTATAACCTTGCTATTGTGGCCATGCTCTCTCATTTGCCCTCTTTTCAGTCCTCTTCTCTTTTTTGACCCCTCTCTATGTCCTTGTCTCTTGATCTTCTGTCTCTGTCCTCTACTGGTCAAGTCAAGTCTACTGGCCATGTACACTCTGTAACTTGCTTTGTCTACTCTGGACTCTTCCAGATGCCTCTGGCTATTCTCTCCCCAATATCTACAAGAAAAACCCTCCCTTCAACCATACCTTGGAGCTGTCATGTTGTCAGTTTATACAGATACACAGCCCTGCAGTGACTACTGCAGAGGGATATTGGCCTGGAGTGTAAGACCTGGAGAATGGGGTGGTCCGCGTTGGTTGGTTTGCTTAGGAAAGGCTGCTTGCTAGGAAGATTAGTTGCAGTCTCTGGGAATTAGCTAAACAGGAACAAACAGCCCCTTCCCAATCTTGAGACTCCAGATACATCTATGTAAGGAGCAGGCCCTTAAACAGGACCAACTCCATTTTGTAACAGGAAACTTGTAGAGACTAATCTGGTACTTGTAAAGACAAGTCTGGAAGTAAAAGTTGTGCTGTGATAACCAGCTGTGATGAGGTCAGAGCCCGGCAATAACAGACACAAGTGGTTATCTGCAGTGTACGTCAGGAGTAACGCCAAATCGAACATAAAAGAGGAGCCCGTCCAGAGCACTTCATCACACTTATAGCCGTGACTGGCCAACGTGATCCTCCGGATAAAGCCTCCTCAGCACCAGGTCATCAAAGAGTTTAACTGACAGACCAATGCCTCCAGCTTCTTCGAGGTCAAGCACCCTACGAGGTCAAATTAGCAATTCAACTATCTGGAAGCCTCGGCCTGACCCCGCCTTCCCGGACTCCAGACCAGTAACCCAAAACCAACATAAGGACTCAGGTCAAATAATCCATGAATGAATGATGTATTTATTGCTATATTTATTTCTTTAGTAATTAGCAACTTATTATTTGTGTTCATTGTTCATATTGTTAGAGGTAAAGCATAGGAAATGTGGCAATACCTTGTTGTAGCAATTGCCTTAACATATTGCTTGCTGTGCATTATCATTAAAGAAGTAACTGAATCCCACAACCTCTTTCTCTGGTATACTCTCTCTTCCCTCTCAAGGAGCTGACAGTCTCACAGTCAAATCCAGTATATGATCCCTGAGTGGAGCAAGACTTGTCGCTCCTCTCCCCTCAGGGGATTCTAACCCCTTATCAATAGCCTGCTCAAAACAGATAAGAGTTCCTGCTTTCTAGAAAACAAAAGTAAAGTATAAACAATATAGATTTGTGGTTGACCATCCTAGACAGATTGGGTGGTGATCAGAGATCATTCAATACACTGGCAAATAAAGATCGATTGCCATAGGGTCTGTGATGATTTGAATATGCTTGGCCCAGGGAATGGCACCTTTAGGAGGTGTGGCCCTGTTGAAATAGGTGTGTCACTGTGGGTATGGGCTTTAAGACCCTTATCCTAGGTCCCTAAAAGCCAGTCTTCTTCTAGCAGCCTTCAGATAAAGATGTAGAATTTTCATCTCTTTCCTGCACCATGCCTGCCTGGATGCTGCCATGCTCCTGTCTCAATGATAATGGCTGAACCTCTGAACCTGTAAGCCAGCTCCAATTAAATGTTGTTATAAGAGTTGCCTTGGCTGTGATGTCTGTTCACAGCAGTAAAACCCTAACTAAGACAGGATCTTAAAGGTTATTATTGTTAGGAGAAATAGTATGGGAAAGATACTAGGTAATTCTATTGGCAGATAACGTAAGAATGTCTCAGGAAGAGGGCATGGCAGCCTGACTACCTGAATTTAATCTCCAGGGCCCACTCACAGTAGAAAAGGAGAACTGACTCCTAAAAGTTGTCTTTTGACCCCCAACATGACACATGCAGACGGTGGCAGTATGAGTGTCCCCCTCTCCAATAAATTATTCAACAAATAAATGTAATAACTGTAGAAACATTAGAGAATTTCTCAGGGTGGAACAATTGGTCTGAGGGTTAGTTCATATGTGGCATAGGAGCCCATGTGGTTGTTATCCCTGTAGAGTGAAAAATTATAGATACTGGGTATATAGAATTCTTTTTAGACATATAAGAGGCATGAAGCAAGTTAAGAATGTGGACAGGCTAGTTATGGGAACTGGCTAGAATGCAAGTTAGCCAAGCTGAGAACTGCAGTGACAAGGCAAGGCCAAAGTAACAGGGCAGGACCACATTCTTGAGAAAGATAAGCGTACAGAGAGTTTTCACCTGATCTTGACTCACGTAGGTTGGGTTCCTTTGGAATGTTCCACTATTTTTATGTTATGCCACCTCAACAACCCCTCAACCCCTCCCCATTCCTTGGTTTGTGGTTTTTCCCTTTAAAAAATCCTCTCAAACTGGCTGTCGGGGTCAATTCAGCTCTTGTGTGGGCATACGAATTGACCGGCAGCTAGCTGTCACACACCCTAATAAACCTCGCTATTGCTCTGGTACACAGTGTCTCGAGCAGATTACTGGGTGGTCTCGACTTTCTGAGACTTGAGTGAGGGTCTCCCCTCTGCAGAGGTCTTCATCCCCAAACTGTCTCTCTTCAGCCACTTTCCACTGCAGAGTTTTTTAGCTGGCTAGACACTTGCTTTCAACTTCCTGACAGATAAAGGCCGGAGTTTTAGATGACTGGGCAGAAAGGGACGTGTGTTGTGGAGGTTCCGCTTAGACCAATGCCCCCATGTAAAAGAACAAATCATTAGGCAAGTGGGTAGAGGAACAGGGAGTTCAAACTCAAGGTCAGCTTTGTCCAGCAAGAAATAGTCTCAAGAAAACAAAATCAAACCAGAAACCAAACAAAAGCCTCCCACAGAGAACACCTCTTCCTTGTTTCCTGTTTCCTGTGCTAATTGTGGGAAGCAAAGTAGGATGAAGGAATCTGAACTCTGGTGGCATTCTTGAAGTATACAATCAGTTCTGCATTGGCCTGGTCTATACTTAAATACTGTACTTGAATAAATGACCTTGGAGTTTAAGCCACTGCTAGCTGGATTGGCTACTTATCACTGAGGATTTCCTTTCAGATACAAAGGGCCCGCCCTGAGGAATAAGAGAAACGGCTTTGTCTATGTGGGATGAATGGTCTCTTCCCCATTTAGCCCAAGGGAAGTGGAGGTTTATCAATGTATCAGTTGGAGCTCTGTCAAGAAACCAATAGTCCAAGAAGGGGTGAATAAATAAAATAGAAGGGAGTTAGCTACATTCTGCTGGATTCCTAGAGGAAAAAAGAGAGAGGGCAGGAGTGAGGGAGGGGAGAGAGAAAAAGAGGAAGAGGAGGAAGAGAAGAAAGGAGGAAAGAAATATAGAGGGGCAGGGAAGAAGGAAGGAAGGAGCAATTCACATTGAACGAAATTAACAAAAGTTGCTTAAGCACCTTGAGACTAAATATAACATATTATGTAATATAAAATTTAATGTATATAATTTTATATAATATATAAAATATATTTGTTATATATAACAATTCTATATATTATGTATTATATATTATATAGTATGACATTTAGAAATTACAAAATATAAAATATATTAATTGTATATAATATATTATTTTATATTATTATAGTTATTATTTATTATCTATTTATTATTTATTATCGATTAATAATATGTAATATTATATATTTTAGATTATATAATATATAATTAATATATAATTATATTTATATATATATATATATTTTTTTTTTTTTCAAGACAAGGTTTCTCTGTATAGCCTTGGCTGCCCTGGAACTAGCTCTATAGACTAGGATGGCCTTCAACTCAGAGCTCTGCCTGCCTCTGTCTTCAGAATGCTGGGATTAAAGATGTGTGCCACCACCTCCCAGTGGCCATGATCTATATTTTAAAATAAACCCATGTGTGTTTCTTTACATTTGCTCTCTCTCCCTAGAGAGCAGCTCTGTGGGATTACTGTTTCTTCCCTACAGGAGCTCATTCTCTGCATCCTCCCACAAAATAAACCCGACCCACTTGCCATTTTCCTATCAAGCTTGATAGCAAGCAGACATATCTTCCTGTGCTAGGATTGGCCACCTCCAGAAGTCGAGCTTAGCTAGATGTCATGGCACATACCTATTGATTACAGCTTTTAGGAGCCTGGGGCAAGAGTATGAAGAGGCAAGATTGGGCTGCACGTGAGTTCAAGGAGCAAGCTAGTAAGCAGTACTCCTCTATGGGCTCAGCTTCTGTTCCCGCCTCCAAGTTCCTGCCATGAGCTCCTGCTCTGCCTTCCCTCCATGATAGATTCTAACTTTATGATGAAATAAACTCTTCTTCAAGGTGCTCTTAGCCATGGTGTTTTATCACAGTACTAGGAAAGCAAATTAATACAGACCCTATCTCAGAAAACAAAGAAAGTCAATTTTTAAAATACATATATATATATATAACATATTACATATTATATGTTATATTTTCTTTCAAGACAGGATTTCTCTGTATAGCCTTGGCTGTCCTGTAACTAGCTCTATAGACTAGGCTGGCCTTGAACTCAAAGATCTGCCTACCTCTGTCTTCAGAATACTGGAATTAAAGGTGTGTGCCACCACCTCCCAGAAGCCATGATCTATATTTTAAAATAAACTCATGTGGGTTTCTCTACATTTGCTTTATGAATATATGTACATATATTCATAATGAAGCATAACAGTCTACATGCTTTCAGGGATGAGAAGAAATACATATGAAAACATTAAAGGAAAGAACTCTATCTGCTACGAATCTATTTCGCTATTTAATGTTACCACTATCCCAGGGATAATATATTCTCTTTCTTTTACAGCTATACTACTGGGATTAGTGTATTAGTTTCCTGTTGATAATGTAACAAATCTGACAAAAACTGAGTGGCTTAAAACAAAAGAAATGTAGCATCTTGCACCTCAGCATCCAAATCTAAGGAACTGGGTGTGTGAATTACTTTGTGTCAGTGGGACAGAACACTCGACTTAAAGGAGACATTTTCATTTGGCCTCACAGTTCTAGTCCACTCTGCCAGGGAAGGCGTGGTGGAGCTCACAACAGCAGTGTACTGGAGGCTGTGCACATGATGGTAGACCAGAAAGCACAGAGTGGCAGAAACTAAAGGTTAGACTGTAGCCATCAAAGCTCAGTGACTTATCTTCAGCCAGGCCCTACCTCCTAAAGTTTTTATAGTTGTCCAAAATAGCTACTGAATGAGGAATAAGGAATCAAAACAGGCACCTGCCGGGGATAACTCCGGTTCAAACACTGACACGGAAGTAACACCAAAAGCTTGGGAGCACTGTTGTTGTCTGGAGGCGTTGAGATTGGGAGCACTGCTGCCTTCTGGAGGCATTGAGATTGGGAGCACTGCTGCTGTCTAGAGGTGTTGAGATTGGGAGCACTGCTGTTGTCTGGAGGCGTTGAGATTGGGAACACTACTGCTGTTGAGGTGTTGAAATTGGGAGCACTGCTGCTGTCTAGAGGTGTTGAGATTGGGAGCACTACTGCTGTCTGGAGGCGTTGAGATTGGGAGCACTACTGCTGTCTGGAGGCGTTGAGATTGGGAACACTACTGCTGTCGAGGTGTTGAAATTGGGAGCACTGCTGCTGTCTGGAGGCGTTGAGATTGGGAGCACTGCTGCTGTCTGGAGGCATTGAGATTGGGAGCACTGCTGCCTTCTAGAAGCTTGAGAAAAAGGATTTCATTTCTTTCCTCTTCTCAGTTTCTGGTAGTGAGTGCTACTTTTATTTTATGGCCCTTCTCTCTATCCTTCAGGTATGCCACTCCAATCCCTGCTTCCAAATCACAGCCCCTTCTCCTCTGCTACAGTAAAATCTCCCTTCGTCCTATTCTAATAAGGACACTGCGATTACATTAAGGCCCACTGGATAATCCAGGATAATCCCTTCATCTCAAAATCCTTCATTTAATTGCAATTTCAGAGTTTCTTTTGCTGCATAAGGAGGCGTTCATAGGTTACAGCACTAGTGCCTGGAGGGGTGTGAGGCCCAAGCCAGGTGCCTGATGGGCTGCACAGAGGCAATTCCATGACTTCGCCATTTCCAGCTTTTGGAATCCACCTGCATTTCTTGCATTGTGACTGCTTTCCCTACCTTCAAAGCTTCTGAGCATCATCAGAGCTCTCAAGAGCACTCCAGTCCCCTGCTTTGATTATCAGTCTTGTCAGAGTCTGGTGGTCCTCTGCTTGCTTCTCTCTTCTAAGGGTATGCCCAGGATCATCTAGGAAATCCCTGATGTAAAAAGTCACTTTTGCCATATGTAATGGCATTTTTACAGCTCTGGAAAATGATACTATAGACATTTGGGGAGGTGGCAGGGAGAGACGACATTCTTTCTGCTGCCACATACAGCAGCAGCTTGGAGGTTGTTGGATATAAAGATGGAAGCAGCAGATAGGAGGGACTCCAGAAAAAGAAAAGAAAAGAAAAAGAAAGAAATAGACCGGAGAAAATTTGGGGGTTGATGGTTGTGATTACCTAATTGGATGAGCTTCCTGGGTTTCAAGTTCTGATATATGTCAAAACCTATATGGCATGCTTTAAACATGTGCAAGTGCTACATGTCTTTTATATCTCATTAGTCTGGTTTTTAAAACTTCATAAGGAAAGAAGCCCAAGAGCTCGACCCTTGGGAGCAGTGTAGCTCACTCCTGTTTGATGCTTACCCCCGTACCCGATAGATGCTCAACACATGGCCATTCCATTCCTCTTCTCTTTGAGACTACTGATCAGCTAGAATTTCTGAGATTCCCAGAATACATATCTTGTCTTAAAGAAGCTATGAGTGAGCCCTGCTACGGTGGCACGCGGCTTTAATCCCAGCACTCAGGAGGCAGAAGTAGGTGGATCTCTGAGTTTAAGGCCAACCTGGTCTACAGAGCTACTGAGCTAGTTCCAGGACAGTCAGAGCTATATGAAGAAATGCTGTCTTAAAATTCAAAACCCCAAACAGAAGCTATGTAAGTGTCCAAGGATGCTAACTTGCTCCTGTGATGGGTATTCTATGTGTTGCCCAGAGAGGTGAGAGGTAGGGCAACAGTAGTCCAAGATCGATTCCATTGGATACTGTTCTGGTTTGCTTTCTACCGATGTGTTAAAAACGAAACAAACAACCTAATGGGAAGCAGCTGGGGGAGGGAAGGGTTTAGGTCAATTTACACTTCCAGGTAACAAGGAAGTGTAAGGGAGGAAGTCGAGGCAGAAACTCAAGCAGGCGTAAACAATCACGAACACTGCTCACTAGCGCCCTCTGGCGCATGTTCAGCTGGCTTGCTTATACAGCCCAGCCCACCTGCCCAGGGATGGTGCCACCCACAGAGAGCTGTACCCTCCTGCACCAATCAAAACAATAGTTCACAGCCACAGAGCTATCTGATTGAGGGAGTTCTTCGATTGAAGTTTTGTCTTCCAGGGTGGCTCCAGGTTGCATCAAGTTGTCAGTAAACATTAACCAGCACAAACTTTAGATACTGTGGCTGTTTCAATCTTCTGCCTACTGCAGGCTCCAAAGTTTGGGATGACAGGTTTGAACTACCATACTTAGCTATTTGCTATTTCTAGATCCTTTTGGCTCCCTGCCTGAGGATTCACGCACAGCTTATTTTCCTCGCATCAGTATAGTTAAGAATAAAATATTTCAAGAGAGTAAATAACTTGCAGAGATGATCAGAAAGGACAAAAGAAGAAAATGGCAGATATGTCACTACTCACTTCACCATCAGTAAAACAATGCATCTCATGGAGGCAAACTGGGTCTAAAGGCAAACTGTGGATTTGCCCACGGTTTCAGAAATGGCAAATATAACAGAGTGAGGCAGTTACCATTGAGTTCCACAGCCATTTCCCAACTCTGTAAATGAGTGGACTGGTTTTACCCTCTTGTGAGATGAGAATAACATATAGTTCCAACCTCGTGGAGCTGCTCTGAGGTGAATCTGCCTAGGAAATGAGAGTTGTTTACTAGTCTGCCTAATTGGGCTTATAAATTTGTTCCAGCTATGTCTCAGGGGAAAGGAAAATTCGAATATCAATCAACCTAGAAAGAAAGCGCTTCTACCCTGGGACCTGTGGAGAAACATTAGCTTCCGAAGCATTGGCAGAGTAGGTAACTGTGGCCTGCAGCCATACTAGGGCACTGAATCATGTCCTGTTTTGCATCGTTGTCTAATCTTTTCGAGTCATTTCCCCCTTTCTGAGATTCCGTTTCCTAGCTAGTTACAGCAGGCACTCGGGCAGGATTCTTTAAACCTACTCTAAGCTCCCAGTTCTCATTTCTACTCTTATATCTCTATCTGCATAATGGAAACTTTGACTATAACAACCGCCATGGAGGGCTGAGCATTGCTCTTACACAGGCCATGTTGCTCTAACGTGAATCTACACAGAGAGACCCTAGCTGCTGCCCAGAACACTCAGTATCTTGAACAGTTACCAAGTCATCACCCATGACAATCAACAAGCCACCCACCATTCAGAGACAATCTGATGGAAAAAGAGGAACCGCTCAGCTCAGAGGGCTTAAGACAGGAAGAGACCTTGCTAGAAGCAGTTGGTTCTCAATCATTGCAGTTTGGGCTGTTTGTCTCATAAAGGAACTGAGATGGCGAATACCTTTGTGCTCACAGGAACCATGGTTTCTTTTTTTTTTATTATTTTTATTTTTTTGACGAGACAGGGTTTCTCTTTATAGCCCTGGGTGTCCTGGAACTCACTCTGTAGACCAGGCTGGCCTCGAACTCAGAAATCCGCCTGCCTCTGCCTCCCAAGTGCTGGGATTAAAGGCGTGTGCCACCACCGTCTGGCGGAACCATGGTTTCAAGCTTTCAAGTTGCAGAGCTTTTAAAATGGCGTAGGTCATAATGGCGTTGGTTAGGAGTGGGATCTGGCTATAGTACCTTTTAAAACCTCCCCAGGCAATTCTAAGTGCCTTCAAAATAGAGAATCATTGATCTAGGCCGGATGCTGGGATGTAATTACTGAGGCCCACACCTGATTCCTGAACACATCTGCCTGTAATGTGATAAGCTTTCCAGTATGACCGATGTTGGATGGATCAGTAGAAGGGCGAAGAAATGAATATGAGACAATATAAGGGAAAGAGTTTGAGATTAAAGGTCAGAAAAGCTTACCCCCAGCCCTGGCCCAGTTACTACACTAAATAGTAGCAATTATTTTCCCTAAGCTTCAATTTAGTCTCTTGAGAAGAGGAGATAATAGTACTTGCCTTACCCTCCTCTCTAAATCATGGTGAACATGGTGTATGATAAGAGCATTGCATATTTGCACATTTTATAACCTTGCAAAATTGTTTAAAATAAAGCCTGATGGTCATTCTAGCTAACAGGTTCTTGACCAGGATAGAAATCTAGCGCAGGAGCTGGTCTGTGTAGGTTGGTGTTAGGCTCTGTGAGGGAGAGAGCCCTCACTGCCGCAGCAGCCTTGCTCAGAGTCCCTCACCTCAGCATCACTGCCCCTCCAGACTGCTGCGGACTATGTGCTTCTGTCCTCTAAGTTCATGGGATGAGATCTAATCCCCAACATGATGGAGTTTAAAGGAGGGCTTTGGGAGGAGTAACAAGACAATGAGCATGCAAGCCTTGTGAAGGGGATGAGTGTATTTACAAAAGTCACCCCAAAGAGCTTCTACCCCAGATTCTCTCATGGGCAGTCACAGAAGTCAGCTGACCATTCAACCCATTAGCAGATAGATAATGTGATAGATATACAATGAAGCTTTATTGAGCTGTAGGGAAGGATGGAATTACATCATTTGCAGGAAGATGAATGGAACTGAAGATCAGTGTGTTAAGTGAAGGAAGCCAGACTCAGAGAGACGAATAGTGCATGTTTCCTCTCACACACAGAATCTAGGTTTACCTATAAATAAGTATACACAAACACCACATACACACACACACCATGAACGTAGAAGGAGAAATTATGAGGTGAGAGGAATGGGAGAGAAAACCAAGACACTGCCTGTTTTCCAACTGAAATAGAATCTAGGTGTGTGTGTGACAAGAAAGCAGAAGAAAGACTATTTGTGGGGAGGAATGGAACCACCAAAAAAAAAAAAAAGGCAAGGTAGTGTTGGGGGAACATATGTGAGGTACAATGACATCTGGGTTGAAGAAGTCATAATGAAACATCATTTTGTCAAAATTAATTTAGAAAGTGGGGGTCGCTAAAGATGTACGTCTCTTGGGAGAGTGCTTTCTCAGCACACAGGAGACCTTATTACACTTCCCAGTACCACATAAAACCAAAACTAGACACACATGCCTGTATTCCCAGCACTGGAGAAGTGAAAGTGGGAAGATCAGAAGTTCAAGATCATCCTTAGATCCAGCCTAGGAGATGTGACCGAAGTCACTTAAAGCAAAAGAAACCACATCTATTCACCAGGAAGAGCACCCTGCTAGAGACCAAGTTCACCAGTAATGTGCCCTCAGGCTTCCCTGCCAGCAGCACCTGGAGCAATACATCTGTGGAGCTGAGGAGACACCTAAACTATAGCAGCTTGTGGTATACAGCAGCTCGAATGGACCAGGAGACAGATCCTAAGCCACGCTGACTAAGCGGCATCCTCAGCCAGCAAGCCTTGAATAGCAGCTGCTTCCAAGGGCGTGCCCCCCCCCCCCCTGCCCTGCCGATCTGCCTGCTGCTTAATGCAATGTTGATGGTCACAAGTGTTCAGTGGACACATGCACGAATGTCAATGGATTTGGGGTCCGGATCCCAGGAACAGTTTTAACATCTATCTGTCAGGTTTTAGCTGCTCACTGCATTACCTACCTGGTGAGTTGGGACTAGTCTCTTATAAGGCTCATGGATCTGCTAGCTCTTTAGGCTGGATGTCCCCTGCTGCCACCTATGAATGCTCCCACTCCCTGTATCCTGTCCTCTACTAAGGAGCCCTGTACTTGGCCGTTATAAAGAGGTTTGTAGAATTCAGACAGAACATATGGTGTGTTCCCAGAATCTTGCAGTTTTTATTTATGTTTTAAATAACTTGTTTTTCTTATTGTTACAAAACAGCACATGTCTGTTTGGAAAAAACTAGGCAAGCAAAAATTAAGCACAAATCTTTCATAAATCCCTCAGCCTAAGAAAATCACTGTTTAATGTTTCTGGCTTTGTGTGTGTGCGCGCACACACACACACACACACACAAACACACACACACTTTGAGAAACGGCGTCATCGCGTATTTAGTGATTTGTAACCTGCCTTTTCTTTTAACTGTGTCTCACTGCCTTAAATGGTCCTCTTGCACCATTATTTATCCCCACTCCCACGTGTCCACTCTTGCTGCCATTAATTCCCTGCGGCTATTTACAAACCAAGCACTATAAATTAGAACAAAGGAAACCGGCTGGCAACACAGAGGGCCTTCCTTGCTAACTGGTACTTTGGTCAATGGTGTCTCTTCAGACGCAAACCTTGTATCTCATGAAATGTTTGTTTCATGCAGAGCTCCAGAGCCCAGGCTGTAACAGAAATAAAGAGTTTATGGAGCAGCCATACCCTTAAAACTGCTACAGTTTCTAGGAAACTGGAAAATTCCATTGCTACAGCCAATGTCAACAGCATAGGCAAGAAAGGAATGAAGGAACTCAAAAGGAGGAAAGAATTTGATTAACAGAGACTAGGAATAACTAGCAAAAATGCCATGAACAGGACCAGAAAATGCTGGCTCCGGGCACTGATGTCTAGAAATTAGGAAATGCCTTTGCCTGTGCTGGAGTGAGTTGGTAAGATGGCAGGCATAGAGCGTGTGTTTGTGTCAGGAAGGAAGGTAGAGGTTGCGAATACTAGCAACAATGAATCTAGATAACAGCAGCTCAGAAAATCCCCCATTTTGGCTTTGGTCCTGCCTGGATACTGACAATGCCTTTGGCAGCAAACCACCTGGTGATTCCTGCGGTTGCTAAGCCACTGTAAAAGGGATCTCAATACTGTCAGAAGGGAGGCAGGTCGGGTTTGTAGTCTGACATTCAGACTGAGAGCTAAGGGGAAAGGTCACATAAAGAGAAGCTCCATTCCTCTGGCTTCTCCATGCCTGCTAACCACAGCGATAGCAGAAGCTGGATCAGCCTGCCTGTCTCCTGATGCATTTCTTCACTATCTGCTCAACAAAATGCTACCTGGGGAAATTTCTAATTTTGGTTTTGTTTGTTTGATTATTTGTTTGTCTTTTGAGATAGGGTCTCATTTTGAAGCCCAGACTGGCCTTTAGTTCTCAGTGATCCTCCTGCTGCCAGAATTGTGGGTATGTGTCACCATATCCAACTTTAATAATTTTAATTATCCATCCTATTAAATAATTTCTGGGCTCAATCCCCAGCATATCATACACAGACATACAATTAATACAGAATCAACAACTGCTTAAAAAAAGTTTTTGAATAGCTTTATTGTTTTTCTTGAGTTTATGGTTGCCTCATTTTATGATTCTATACTTTTCCATAAATAAATTTCTGGTTCTCTTTGTATGCTTTGAAAATGTATCAAACTTACTAGCTACTCCTCCAGTCATACTTTTGTTCTGGTTATCTTTTCTGAATATTCTCAGCTTCAAAGTAGACATGTCACTTAACTCTCTTCCTGAACCTTTTTTGCTAGTATCCTGATTTAGATCTACTCTTCTTTGGATCCATTTTGTGGTTGTTACTGTTGTTGTTGTTGTTTTATTATGGTTTGGTTTCGACCTGGACAAGGGACTAAGGGGCATATTTTATACATCAAAGCAGACCTGGTCTCCAGGTTCTCCCAGCATCCCTCAGTTTCTACCTAGGATCATACCCTGCCTCCAACCCTGGACTTTCCAACCAAGGGACTGGGCTGCCCTTTCAACACCAAAGGCTCTTCCCTATATAATCCAGAAATCCAGACATCTTGATGTTCTCGCTCTCTCTCTTCTCTCTGTGTTCTTTCTTTCCTTCTTCCTTCCTTCCTTCCTTCCTTCCTTCCTTTCTTTCTTTCTTTCTTTCTTTCTTTCTTTCTTTCTTTCTTTCTTTCTTTCTTTCTTCCTTTCCTTCTTTCTTGTCTCTCTTCCCCCCTCCTCCCATGGCAACTCTCCTGGCCTCAGTCCTTGAGGCCAAGTGAACTCACCCAAGAGCAGCTTCCCAATAAACTTCATTTAGTACAATCTAATCTGGCTTGAATTGGTCATTTCACCAGGACAAAAATAACTTGTCAATTATGTTAAGAAAAGTTCTCGTGTAGTTTAGGTTGGCTTTGAACTCATGTAGCTAAGGATGACTTTGACCCTCTGATTCTCCTGCCCCACCTCATAAGTTCTGGGCTTGGAGGCATGCACCCCACTCCTGGTTTTATTTATTGCTAGAAATCCAACCTACAACTTTTTTCATGATAATCAAGTATTTTACTAACCAAGTTGCATTCATTTACTTTTAAAGTTGATAGAGTAGATTTCCCAACAAATGATATTTGAGGGGAGAGCTTTCTGAATTTTGCATTTCTGAACACAGTATTATTTTTCTCACTAAATTTCGTAAAACTTACCAGCTGTTAAGAAATCTAGTGCCATCCTTTTGGCTCTTAAAAATGAATTTCTCTGACTATTTAACGGAACCTTTTAAAATCTGGGTGCTTAGGTTCTTTAATTTGAGGAAATTTTATTGACTTTTTGGTTAATAATTTCCTTTCCTTTAATGTGTCTGTTTACGCCTTTCTGGCAAAGCTGGTAGATTAGATACAGGGTACATAGTTCCATGTGAATTTTGGATAATCAAAAAGTAATTTTTTCAAAGGTAAAATCTTGCTATGTAGCACAGGCTAGCCTGGAACTTTTATGTAAGCCATGATAGCCTTGAACTGGCAGTCCTCCCAAGTGTTGAGATTATGTGTATGTGTCACCAAGCAAATACCTTTTTAATGTGAATATGAGCCTTGCAACATTTTTTTTTTACTGTAAATATTATTTATCCTAATTTATTTCATTGTTAGAAATTCAAACTTAAGTAACTATGTTGTATCTTGTTAACTATATCTGAGCAGTCTATATTACCGGAATTCTTATTATTAGGCACTAGACCTGTAGGGTTGAAGTTATCACCATTGCTTGTATTTCATTGTCTATTAAACCGTTTATATTTCTTGAAGGGTTCCATTAACTTGGCTTTGTTGTCGTTTGCTTGTTTGAGTGCAGCCATGGCTGCCACCAAGCTCCCTGTTTAGCTGAGGATGACCTTAGAGTCTAATCTTCCTGTCTCTGTCTCTCACATGCTGAGATTATAAGTTTGTGCTATCATGGCTAGATTACATCGTGCTGGGTATTGAATCTAGGGGTTTGTGCATGCTGGTCAAGCACTCTAGTAACTGAACTATTTCCTGAGCCCAAAGTTTTATTAATGTGACTTTTATTAATGTGACTTTTTTTTTTTTTTACAAACTCTGATCCTACCTGAGGTTTTTATTTTTTTTAATCCATTCAAAAAATTTAAAGATGTCTGTTCTTACAGTATATTCATTTTATTGTGCATGTTCTTGTTTAGAGATCTGGTATCTTCCTGGTTTGTTTGTTGGTTTGTTTCCAGAATTTCCACCCCTATTCTTTGGACTCTTTTTTAAACCTGGAGATTTCATCAAATGTCATATTTGGTCATTTATGCATATTTTAAGGTTGAGTGTTCAAACACTATTGAAGACTTTATGAGGCTTTTCTATGTGTCTGAATGATTCTTTGGACTACACCCAGATGAGAACACACTCAGCCTCTAACAGGTTGACGGTCTCCTATTCCTTCTGAGTGCACTGTATCTTCTACCTGTCCGGTTAGCTCTCCACACCCCATCAACTTTAAGGCTATCTATTTCTGAAGTACCTTCTCCCATATTCTTTTACAAAATCCTGTTCACGTCCCCAAACTCAGATACATAGTACTCTTCGGTCTCCCTCTTAGTAAGCTGACTCACTCCCCTTATAATCCAACCATAACCAAGTATATAAGCCGGTGTCTTTCTGTGTTTCCATAATCTCACACTTGCGTATGCACCAAAGTCTGACCACTACAGATTATAATAGCCACGAGATAGTCACAGAAACAGAAACTTTACATAATGAAATGGGATTCTTTATAGAGCAGATCAAATACAAACATTTAATATTAATATCGTTACTTAAAGTTACTGATACACAGGAAGTACAGCCTATGTCTCCATTCCCAGAGATTAAGGAAGAAGAACATGTAGGGGTAGCTATCACAATTTACCATCATTTGGACTGGAGAGATGGCTCAGTGGTTAAGAGCAATGGCTCCTTTTTCAGAGGACCCAAGTTTGATTCCCAGAACCCACTTGGCAGCTCACAAACTACCTATAACTCCAGTCCTAGAGGATTATACACCCTTTTCAGGTCTCTGTAGTCATCAAGGATACATGAGATACAGAGACATACATGCAGGCAAGCATAAAAACAAACAAAGCAACAAAAGATATTTTAAATTTACCCATCACTTTAATTTTGGCTTATGAGACAGAAGGTTCTTGTCTGTGTTGGAACATTGCCATGGGGACAAAGTCGCTGTGGTTAGGACTTTGAGTTCTGACTTGATGCTGTGACTCCAGAGATACTGTCTGATATTTAGCCCGCAGGGCCCAAAAGAGGTGCTCAAATAGGAAGGAGCCCACAGGTTGGAGCCGTAACCAATTTCAAGTGTAAAGAACCAGAGTGTCCTGCATTGCTCCTGATAATCAAATCAAAGGAGCATCCGAGAGCAAGCCGTGGCCCAGCTCTGTCACTCTGTGTCCTCTCCATTGATAAGGAAAACACCAAACAATTCTCTTCTGTTCCATCAGATTTAGAAGCACACAAAAACAAAACCTGGAAATTCTATCAGACAGACTCTGAACATGGGACAGAGAATGGAACGTAAACAAATGCATTTCTACCAGCGATGAAAAGATGCAAGACTCAGATAAACAGGCAGGAGTATCCTCTGCATGAGACAGACAGCTCAGGATCGAGATAACAAAGGCGGAATAGTTATTGCCTGGGCTCAGCCACAGAGATAAAAGCTTCAGCGGGTATGCTGTGAAATTGAAAGCAAAGCAAAAAAAAAAGTCAGCTTATCAAAGGTTTCTGTCTAAGAGCAGGCAGGCAGGAACTCAGCCAAGCAGCAACCTCGTGACTGTCACATATTGAGGCCTGACTTGAAAGGGGCCTCTCAGATAGGGTCTGAGGGGCAAGAGGGAATCTAGGAACACCAAAGAGCGTTCCTGGCCAAAGGGCAGGGGAAAAGAGGGGAGCAATAAAGGCAAGCCTTTCAAAATAGAGAACGCTGACAACTGCTTGGAAAGAGTCTTTGGAGAGCGACCTGTTATTACTTTTCTGTGTTGGCAGCCAGGGTATCATACCCAGGTTTCCTTATGGTGTTGCAACGACAGGGACAAAGCAGTAATAAAGGACAAAACAAATAAAACAGGTTTATTTTATTTAGTTACTGAGATTGGCAAGGACATGTGTGGGACTACACAAATGCACACACCGTAGAACCGCGTGTAGCTGGAGAGACCGTGAGAATCAAACAGGAATGAAAGCAGGCAGACGTTTGGAAGGAGGCGTTTGGGGGAGTAACAAGCAAAACCGAACTCTACGGTCCTTTAACTTGAAAGTATCCTATACACAGAGAGGGTACAGCTTGTGGGGATCCCTAATCCCGAGGAAGACCGGGAGAACCACGTTAAAGCTCTAGAAAAAGCTCAGAGAACCTTTGCTTTGGATGACCACAATTTAGCAATTCACATGGAAGGAGGCATAGGGATTATTTGTGGAATCTCAACAGGGTTAGATTAAAAAAAAGTAGAGTTGGCTTGTTTAAATCCTTAAAAATCAAACGTGAGAGGTGGCACAGACTTGAAGCCCGTACACGTGACTGCTGCTTTCACCTTTGAACCACTACCTCTTCTTCAGATCGTAACTAGAACCCAGGTACACTCCAGGTCATGGTTTCCTAGGCCTTGAATCTGATGCTTCTATCCCAATCTTCTAGATACTGACTCCCAGGTGACCCCTTGCTATACCATCCCAGAATGACCAATGCAATATCTCCATCACCAGGGAATATATACTGGGTGACCACAAAGTATAGCGCCTTCTATTTGCACTCTGAGGGAGAAGGAAAGATTTAAGGTTGGGCAAAGAAGACATTTGCAAACACAGCCTTTTAGCCCCTTCCCCCAAACATCGCCCATCCCCTGAAAAAAACAAGAATCTTTTTTCTTTTCATCAACAGCAGCAGCATCATGACGATGGATATTTAACAATTTCTGATCACCTAGGCAACAGCCTTATGGTAACACATATATAATCATTGTTTTGTTTTGTTTTTTCGAGACAGGGTTTCTCTGTGTAGACCTGGCTGTCCTGGAACTCACTCTGTAGACCATGCTGGCCTCGAACTCAGAAATGCGCCTGCCTCTGCCTCCCAAGTGCTGGGGCTAAAGGCATGTGCCACCACTGCCCGGCATAATCATTCTTTTAATATTACAAAGAATGCTCTGTTTTTATGCCCATTGTCCAGATGAGGAAACTGGACTGTAGTGAACCCAAGGAATCTGGAAGTATCAGACCTGGTGATCAAATCCAGAGTCTGACCTTCTCCACTAAAAGCTACCTCCACATTTAAAAATATTCAATTTATCCTATCAGCTTATTTTTTCCTAGCTTAAAAATGCTATTTTCCTCTACAAGTCTAAACTAGGCACATAAGTGATGTTACTAAATCATCATCCCCTGCAGTTGAAATATTTCATTGGCATACACAATGAGTGCTATTATAAATTTGCTGGCCAGGATGCTAATTGGATGGTTTAATTTTGTGTCTTTCAGAGACCGGTCAGCCTTGCCTTGGATGAAGTAACATTTTTCAGGTATCAAGGCCTGGGCCGCTGTGACCTGGTATGAGAGGAAGTCCAGGGGTTCTCAGTAATCTCTACTCAGTGTCTTGTCTGCAATGGAAAGGAACATGGTCCAACTCAGATGCACAAGTGACTGGCAGCTTGACTTGGTGTCTTGGTACTCCTGGTGACTGTCTGGTAAAAGCTGAAGCTGGTATGAACATCTGTCCAGACAAGTCAGAGAGGAAACACACTTGCTTAGCTAATCCTTTGATTTATCATCTGCCTTAGATGATTCGGTTTTATTTAGTGCAGTGGTCTGAATGCTGGGGCCTGGGAACCGAACTCATTCTTTCCATATTTACTAGGTAGTACTAGTAGGTCCAGGTCCTCCCAAATCATGTTGCATCTATCTACAAAGACCGTTAAAGAAGACAAACTCACACTTGTCTGAACCAACTGGAGGGCTGAAACAAGGAAGTACAAGGAGGGGACCAAGGCAAGATACAGCTGATAAGACATGTCCCTAATAACTTCCTTCTATTTACCACTGTTCAGTAATGTTAATAATATTGCTAATTTATCAAGAGATTGATCTGTTCATTAGGCTAGAACACCTATAATCTAATTGCTTCTGGAAATGCCATTGCCATACCATGAGCTTAGCTAGTATCTTGTGATTTATTTCCCCTTTCTGTCTTTTCTTCTTTTCTTCTTTCTTTCTTTCTTTCTTTCTTTCTTTCTTTCTTTCTTTCTTTCTTTTCCTTATTTTTTAAGACATGGTTTCTCTGTGTAGCTCTGACTGTCCTAGAACTCACTCTATAGACCAGGCTGGCCTTGAACTCAGAAATCTATCTGCCTTTGCCTTCTAAGTGCTGGAACTAAAGGGATGTGCCAACAATGCCCAGTGTATCTTGTGCTTTTAATCCAGTCAAATAGGAAGTTAAGATTAACTATCATTGATGGCTTGCTCTTCCTCAAAGAAGTGCACGTAAGCCCTGGAGGCCCAGAAGCCTACACTTTGGAGAGTGAAGCCCATAGGTGCCTTTCCCTATCCTCTACTTGGTGTTAGTAACGGGAAGCAGATACAAGTTACAATTAGAAACTCATTGGAACTCAAGAGCTTATGACCTAGGGTGTGTGTGTGTGTGTGTGTGTGTGTGTGTGTGTGACAGGTGAGGTCAGAGTAAAGATAAACCTGAAGCAGTGTGACAAGACAGTTTAAAACAAGGTATGTTCAAGAGCTAAATAGCTCTACAGTCATCAATAGAGAAGAAGCTCAGTCTAGACCAATGTCCTTTGAAGGATAAAAGAAACATAAGAGAGTAGAGGGCCTAGGGGTTAAGGAGTGGACAGAGAGGGGCAGGAGGTAAGGAGTGGGCAGAGAGGGGCATGGAGGGGGCAGGAGGGCACAGGGAGGGGTAGAAGCTCTTCTGAGGAAGGTCGTGGTCAGCTCTGGACAGTGAGAGAGCAGAGGTAGTCTACTTTCCTGGCCGGGATCATGATATGGGACCCAGGAGCCCTTTCTCTACATAGTTTCTGGGGTCCACAGGGTGTTGCCTGCTGGAGCTCTGTTCCCTGCACAGAGGTCTTCCAAGCTTCTCCTGACACAGTTGCTTTGTCCCTTAGTCTACAGTATGTCTTTCTAAACAGTAGCATCCTTAAAGCTTGAGATGCTGCCTTATTTGTCTCTACTGGATCTAGAACGGATGCTTAAGGATATGCTGAGCAAAACTAAGGGATGGAGCCATCAGTGAAGGTGAGACTGGATGAAGGAATGAAGGTGATGGATGACTGAAGGTGAGACTGGATGAATTAATGAACAAGCTTCTTCCGTAAAGAAATACACTGGCTGGGCAGTGGTGGCGCATGCTTTTAATCCCAGCACTTGGGAGGCAGAGGCAGGCGGATTTCTGAGTTCGAGGTCATCCTGGTCTACAGAGTGAGTTCCAGGACAGCCAGGGCTACACAGAGAAACCCTGTCTCGAAAAAACAAAAACAAAAAAAAAAAAAAAAAGAAATGCACTGATTGACAGGCATGCCAATGCATTCAGATACTAAATATGACATCTTGGGATTACACAGACTTATTTTTAAATCATCTGTGTGTTCCATAAAGAGTTATTGAAAGCCTGTAATGTTCCTGACACTACTACAGAGGCTTAGGATACGACTATGGTAAAACAGGGAAGTCCTACAGAGGCGAAGAAGCTGCTTTGAGGGGAAGAGACAGCCAGGCCTGCTACATAACTTGTAGGAGGTAGTGCATCATGGGAAAATGTGGCTTTGTTTAAACAGCAGGAAAAAGAGTGTTATTAAAGTTACTAAAGCATAAAGGCGATGTTCTTAGAATATTTAGTACACTTTAAACCTTGGGTTCAATTCTCAGTGCTCTCTCTCTCTCTCTCTCTCTCTCTCTCTCTCTCTCTCTCTCACACACACACACACACACACACACATATGACCTAACTTTCCTTTTATCTGCAGCCTCCCTTTCAGTTTGTCACAGCACCTTTTAATTTGCTATAAAATATCCTAAGAAAATGCTCATTTTTACCATTATCACCATGATTTTGATCATCTTCACAACACACAATGCCAGTTTCAAATGTAAAATAAGAGCCACTTAATGAAATTACACAGTTCATATTTCATAGCTCATACATGCATATGGACCTAATTTTTGCCAGAGCAGTGGAAAGTACATAATGCTAGCTCAGTTGTTTGTAGTTTGGTCACTGACATATAGTACTCTCCCCACACCCTGTACTTTTGCTTTACTGATGAGCTAAAGAACATCTGGAAAGAAAAGAGCTATGGGATTCTTCTTCTTCTTCTTCTTCTTCTTCTTCTTCTTCTTCTTCTTCTTCTTCTTCTTCTTCTTCTTCTGTGTGTGTGTGTGTGTGTGTGTGTGTGTGTGTGTGTGTGAGAGAGAGAGAGAGAGAGAGAGAGAGAGAGAGAGAGAGAGAGAGAGAGAGAGAGAGAATCATTCACCCTTGAAGCCCTGACAGTCCTCAGAGGCTACGCAAGAATTTGCTTCCAATGCAGAAAGAATACAGAACATGAGCGAATCATGCATGACCAAGGAAGCTCATCTTGTCCTCCCTAACTCATGCATTATGTTACGACTGGATTTGAGTGGGCCTTCTGAAAGCGCTGTTTGTTTGAAAACAATTAAAAAACCTTTGGCCCTTTCCCTTTTCAACTTGATCTTTCTAGTACAGGTCTCCTAACGGAGACCCTGAAAAGCATGTGAGGAACTTGCACATATTAATC
Source organism: Grammomys surdaster (assembly GCF_004785775.1). Taxonomy (NCBI): domain Eukaryota; kingdom Metazoa; phylum Chordata; class Mammalia; order Rodentia; family Muridae; genus Grammomys; species Grammomys surdaster. The sequence continues at coordinate 2,514,244 of NW_021604762.1, read as the reverse complement.
AGGAAGGCTTGGACTAGACTACAGCCTCAACTCCACAGCTCAGTGAGATGAAAAGGAAGATATTCTTGATAACAAACACAGTGTGTATGTGTGTGTGTGTGAGTGTGTGCATGTGTGTGTGCGTGTGTGTACACATGTACACCTAGCATCTGGGCGGTGTGGCATGGTGGTGAGCCTGTGTCATGTCTAAGTAAGGTTTAGGTAGTATGGCATTTGTATGTGCATGTGGTATGTAAATATTGTTTGAGGCACGTGTTCCTGTGATTGCCTGTAGCCTCTGTGTCATGTTTATATAGGTGTGCAATGAGAAATGAAATTTATTTCAGCTTTCCTACACACTTGGCCTCCAAGCTCTATAGTCTATATCTTAAACCTATTTCCCCCTACGCACACACACACACACACATACAAACACATACACACACATACATGCACACACACATGCACACACATACACACACATACACACACATACACACATACACACACATACACACACATACACACATGCACACACACATATACACATACACACATACACACACATACACACACACTTACACACTCACATACACACATATACATACATACATACATACACACACATACACACACACACATACACACATACATACACACACATACACACAGACACACACAGACACACACAGACACACACACATATGCACACACAGACACACACACAGACACACACATATACACACACATGTCTCTTCTCCTGTTCGTGTAAGTAGAATAAATAACACAGGTTTTTTGACATTCACAAACAAACCCTCGTGGTTTTTATCTGAGTCAAGTACTCCCTGGGGCTTTTTGTTTTTTTCCCTTCCTCTCCTTCCTGTAAATCCATTTTATGTGTTGGAGTCAGAAGATGACATCTTGTTACATCATGTTAGACAGCACCAATATTTCTTTCCAGCAAACCATTTCCAATCTGGCTAAGCAGACAGAACCGAACAAAGACAGACATCCTAGCATAAATAAAAGAAAGGCTTATAGCCCTTTGGGAGAGGCCCAGAGGAGCCCTAGTCCCCAGTCAGAGACTAACTTGCTCTGTTCCATTTTAACTCCTTAGGTCGGGGGCTGAGAACCTCTGTAAGCTCAAACTTCTCCGGTGACATTGTACAGGCCCTCTCTCTGCTGATGTTGAGGCTGGAGGGAGGTATGCTCTGCAGGGGAAGGAAGAATGGCAGAGATTGATGCTCACTCAGAGGTCCTTTCTATCCTGTGCTCAGGTCAGGCCTGTCTTTTTGCTTTCCAGATGCAGCTGCTATTTATAGTCCCGTTCTTTTGCTATTTTGCCTGTACCCCCTGTGGTCAACTCAATGCCTATATTTAAAAAGGGCTGCCCTATGCTCAAGTTCAAACCAATCCTGAGCAATCTTCATTCTGAATCTCAGGCACAAGATACCCCTGGGTGCCCTTGTTACCTTCTGGTATCTGACAGTGAACCTGGAATCTTAAAACCTTGGCATGGCTCTATACTATAGGCTGTGCTGTGGTGAAGGTGTTTGTGTGTTTGCTTTGTTTTTTTATATCACGGAGTTCCTCTGTGTTTTCAGGTCTTATTCTTAGTGGGCTGGGGATGTAGCTTAGTTGGGAGAGGGCTTGTCTAGTATTCACAAGGCCCTGGGTTCCATTCCTAGCACCACATAAACCAGGTATGGTGGCACATAACTGTAATCTCAACACTTGGATAGAGGCAGGAGGATCAGAAAAAGACAGCTTGGGACACACGAGACCTTGTTTCAGAGAAGGAAAAAAAAATCTTATTCTTGGTGATCTACCTATGTGTCCTTTCCAAAGCAAGGACACCATGTCTCCATTTAGCCAGGAAACATTCACTGGCTGTCTAGCTATAATCTAGACAACTAAGAAATAAAACCTTAGGATCTGTTCTGTACAGTGAGGGAGCTGTGAGGTTGGTGGGCTTAGAGGTAGTGATCTAAGTTTGGACCATAATTCCAGGTTATGTGAGCCTGGATAAGCCAATGAGCTGCCTCTGCCTGGATAGCGTGTCTCCTGGGGAGGCTATGAGGGCAGATATGAAATCACAAATGCACCAAAGGAGTCTGGAAACTTCTTTATTCTCATGCTACTCTTAGTTTCCGTACTTCTCATGAGAGTGTAGCAAGAAGGAAGGGTGGCAAGGAACTGAGATGTTTTAGAACAGTGCTTCTCAACCTTCCTAATGCTGCGACCTTTTAATGCAGTTCCTCATGTTATGCTGTGATCCCCCAACCATAAAGTTATTTTCAATGCTGCTTCATAACTATAATCTTATTGCTGACATAAATCATAATGTAAATTCCTGACATGCAGGGTATCTGATTTGTGACCCCTGTGAAAGGGTCGTTTGACCCCCAAAAGGGTAGAAACCCACAGGTTGAGAATTGCAGTCTTAGATGAAAGCGAATATCTCAAGGAGTGTAGTGGTTCAACGTCCAATCAATAATTGATTTTTTAATTAAAAATACTTGAGATTCAAACTTGGCAGGCATTTACACATGTTACATTTAATTCAAGCCAATAAAGGTTAATTGAGCACAGTATAATTTAGTCAATGTAGTCAATACCAAAGATATGAAGGAGAATAAACAATAAAGTGGGAGATTCTTATCAAACAAAGGAAAATGTACCAATGTAGCTAAAATACAGAATCCAGAATTCAACCTCAGTATATACATTTGAAATGTGATTTTTAAAAAAGGTAAGGGGAGATTATCTAATTGTGATGCAGCTATCACTGGACATTCATTTAGGAAATCCCCCCCCCCCCGTTTCCTAGGAGATGGGGTAACTCAGGCTGGCTGCGAACTCGCAAAGCCGCCTGCTGCCTGCTGCCTCGGACTCCTAAGCGCTGCAATTACGGGCCTGTGCCACCACTGCCTGGCAGGAAATTATTTTATTTAAATCAGTATTATATTTCATAATAAAGAAAATGACAAATTGTCTAAAATTACATATATAAATACTCAAATGATACGACAAAACCGCACACATCAAAAAAAAAAATCAGTGTAGAGACTTTGTCAAATCCGTGGAGAAATAGCCAGTAATTTTTTTGAAACAGTAGAGGAATTGTGAAGAATGACATAGACTGTGCTCATTCTCTGTTGCTGCCACAACATACCTGAGAAAATCAACTTAATGGGAATAGTTATGGCATCACAGTCCTTGTCTCTATTAATTAGGTATCCCAGGCTATCTGGCCTGTGAGCTTCCAAATCATTCTGTCTTGCCCTCCCATCTCACCTTAGGAGAGCTAAGATTACAGATGCCTGCCACTATGTTTGGCTTCCCCCTCCCCCTCCCCCGCAGGTGAGGTCTAGGGATTAGGTCAACTCTCAGTGAGATTTTACTATCTCCACCCCCCCCCCCCCCCACGATTACTGATGAACAGTGTTCATACAGATGTGAGCGTTCATGGGCCTCCCTCTGAGAAATGTTACGTCTTTTGAGTGTCTTTTCTTCTTTGTACATTGCTGGGAATTGGGCAAGCCAGGCAAGCGCTCTACCACTGGGCTGCACCCCCAGGCCCTTTGCTCTTCTTAATTGGGTTGTTTATTTCTCAAGATGGAGTTGTTTGAATTCCTTAAATATTTATAGATAGGAAGAAACGCCAAAGAGTAGGAAAGCCCTTTCCACGTTGTGCTGAATTTAAATCCCAAGCATATTCCTATTTTAAGTTTTGCTACTTCTGTGTTTCTTTGACTTGACTTTGATTGTGTGGCACTGGTGTTTGAACCCAGGGCCTCACACATGCTAAGCAAGCACTCTGTTACTGAACTAGCACCACCCACAGCTCTTTCCATTTGACCTGCTGCTTGTAGATGAATTCCCTCATCACCCTGCCCCAACTTAGCTCTTAGTTCAAATTCCAGTTATTTGTCTGCTTGTTGGCTTTCTGATGCACCTTTCTGTATCAAACATTCCTTTCCTTGTGGCAATCCTGAGACTCCCAGATCCCCTCTTTTGCGTTCTTTAACAGCACACAACAGTGCCTATTCCACAACAGCAGGGACACCATTCCCTTGCTGTGTGCTCAGCTGCCTCATTATAGTGACAGGCAACTCAAACCAGCTATTGAAATCCATGGGCTTACCATTTGCAATTGGCTTGGAAGCGGAGGGCGGGCCCGGGATACCAGAAGGGATTAAGTGTGTTCCCTTGTCCTTCTTCCTTTCTACTTCCTAGTTTCCTAGGGGTCAACTTTTGAGTCACTGTTCCACTCTAAGGTAAGCCACCATGTGCCCTCAATCAGACCAGCAGTCCTGTAACACCACACACAGTTCCAGGCACACAGGTTACAGAGACAAGGAAGATACAGCCTTTGGTCTCATTACCCCATGGGGAAATACACACTAAACTCTGCCTTACTTACTTTTCTGTTGCTGGGATAAAACAGTTCAACAAAAGCTACTTAAGGAAAGAAAGAAGGAGGGAAGGAAGGGAGGAAGGAGGGAGGGAAGGGAAGAAGGAAGGAAGGAAAGAAAGAAGGAAGGAGGGAATGAGGGAAGGAAGGAAGGAAGGAAGGAAGGAAGGAAGAAGGGAAAGAAGGGAAAGAAGGAAGGAAGGAAGGGAAGAAGGGAGGGAGGGAGGGAGGGAGGGAGGGAAGGGAAGGAAGATCCAGTCTGGCTCATGGTACAGTCCTCCATGGAACGGAAGGGACGGCAGCAGGAGCTTGGAGCAGCTGGTCACATTGAATCAACAGTCAGGAAGAAGAGAGCAATGAATGCCTGTGCTCAGCTTACGTTCTCCTTGTGCTCAGCTTACGTTCTCCTTTTTATACAGTCTAGGAACTGAACTGTATAAAACTGAACCATGCTTGCTGGACAAGCATGAGGACCTGAGGTGGACTCCCAGCATCCATGTAGAAAGGTGGGCACAATGGTATGTGCTTGTAATCGGCGATGGGAAAGCAAAGACAAGCAGATCCCAGGGACTTGTAGGACAGCCAGTATAGCCAAACGGTGATCAGCAACAGACCATATTTCCAAAAAGAATGTGCAGAAGCAGTTGAGGAAAATACTTAATGTGCACCTCTGGCCTACACACACACTTTCTGGCCTATACACACATACATGCACACATCACACACATACACACACACACTCTGGCCTACACACACATACATATACACACACCACATACACATATAATATACACTTACCACACATACACACCACACATACACACACATATACACACTGGCCTACACACCATGCACACACACATTGGCCCACATACACATATATGTACACACACACATACACATACGAACACACACCACGTGCGCACCATACACACACACACATCTGTCACATGGCTACACCTTCATTCCTACACATGGGTGTAGTCACATGGCTACATCACCCATCTTCATTCTCCTGTACATCAGCTACTGGATTGAAAGAATTGGATTCAAAAGAGCAAAGAGGAGACAGGATTCTCTCCAATCACTCACAGATAAGGAGTGACCCTCATTTGTATTGTATTTATACTAGATCCCAGCAAGATGTATTCATTTTTGAATGGTGAAAAGTCAACTCTCTTTTTTATTACCTGTTCATATACTCTGTTCATAAAACATACCTTACAGTTAATCTAGGTTTATATTATTTAAATTAGTTAAAGATAAAATTGTATAAATGTCTACACTATTGATGCTGGCTTAGACGTCCAAGGGCTTTGGATCAGGTAGGGCGTTTGTGGAATGTTCAGCCTTGCTGTGGCTGACTTGTTTCTGATGGATTCTGGTATGTGTGGGAAGGAGTCAGGTTTAGATCATTGTATACTTTAAGCCTCAGTACTGTCAGTTTTTCATACAAATGAGTGACCTTTTGTTAAGTGATGAATTCAAAAAGTAATCATTTAATAAAGGAATAAGGAGTTGGTTTCCAGCAATGGTGCTAAAATCATCCACGCAGGGAAGAACAGACTTTTTTGACAAGTGGACACCCACAGACAAAAGAACAAATTTACACTTCCACCTCATCCCACACACACAAATAAACTCAAAATAACATTTAAAAACCTAAATATAGGAGCCAAAGTCTTCTCTTTCAGAGGGAAACATAGCTATAAATCTCCATGTTCTTAGATTAGGCAACAATTTCTTAGATTTGACATCAAAACACAGGCAATAAAAGAGAAAATAGATAAAGAATATTTCATTGTAACTAAAGATTTGTACATCAAAGGTCACTATCAAGAAGGTGAAAATAATTCAAATTGCAAAACAAGAGAGAACATTTGTAACTAATATATCTGACTAAGGTCTAATACTTAGAATATATAAATAACTCTTAGAATTCAACAATAAGATATACAACCCAATTTAAGAGTAGACAAAGGACTTAAATAGGCATTTCTCCAAAGAAAATATACTAATGTCCAACAGCACATTAAAACAATCCCAACAACATTAGTCAAAATGTTGCAATTCAAAACCAAAATGAATTTACATTGGTTTTCATACCCATTAGTATAGCTATAATAAAAATAAACAAAATCACAAGAGATGTTGAGGCTGTGAAGAAATTAGAGCCCTCATACATTGCAAGTGGGACTGTAAAATGGCACAGCTGTTCTGGAAAACAGCTTGGCAGTTTCTCAAAAAGTTAAACATAGAATTACCCATAACCCTGCATTTCCACTCATAAATATATACACGAGAGAATTGAAAACATATGTCCACACAAAACCTTGTACATGAACGTTCACAGAAGCATTATTCATACTTGCCCAGAAATGGAAGCAATTCCAATGTCCGTCAGCTGATGAATAGGTAAACAAAATGTGCTATCTCACATAACAGAATATTATTCAAGCATGAAGAAAGGAGCTACCAATCCATGTTATCACATGAATGACCCTTAGAACATTATGATAAGTATACAAAGCAGATACAGAAGGCTGTGTGTTGTGTAATTCCATTTATATGAAGTGTCCAGAATAAGCAAGTCCATAGAGACATAAAATAGGTTAGTGGCTCCCCAGGGCCAGGAGCCAGGAGAGACAGATAAAAGCTAAATAGGCAGAACATTTCTTTTGGGAAGAAGAAAATGGTCTGGAAGTAGGTAGGAATGATGACTGCTCTATTCTTTCAAACATCCTAAAGAACACTTAAGATGGTAAATTTTTTGCTATGTGAATTTAATCTCAAAAGAAAGAAAGACTGAGGAGGCCTCCTATGTTTCATTGTGATGGATTCAGCTAACCTTCAGGACTGGCTGTTTCCTTGAGATAATGTGATTCAGAGGCACATTTTCTGCTGGATTCTGAGACAGAAGTGAGGGGTGGGGCATAATACCAATATGACGTGGGCTCTGTCATCAAAGTGTTTATGTCCCATTGGAGGGTTCAGACCCATTTTTCACCAACTAGAGCAACAGCCCGAAGATCAGAAGTGAAAGCCATGACTCATTCTGAAGAAGAAACACTATAAGGTAAGGTAGAGTTATGACTCTGCTCATAGAGTTCTTCTGGTTCTCTAGACTTAGCATGCACAAGGCCCTGAGTTCGATGCCAGCACCCAAGTAGAACTACGTGTGGTGGTACATGCCTGTAATCTCAGTGAGCAGAAGGGAGAGGCAGGAACTCAAGGACATTCCCAGATGCATAGCAGATTAGAGGGCAGCCCGAGCTACTAAAGATCCTATAGGACTCATAGAGAGGTGGTGTGTGTGTGTGTGTGTGTGTGTAAGTGTAATATAGGAGGGCCTTACAGGATGAAAAAAAACTTGATACATATTTGAGGTGTTGAAGAGCATTCTAAGAAGTAGGACTGACTTAACCAAAGGCTTAGAGATGTACAAAGGATTCAAAAGTAGTCATGTTGTGCCTGGATTATGATTCTAGCTCTCTGATAGTGCATTTTTCTTAGACACCAGAACCATTCTCCACTTTGATCCTTGGTTCTTATCTTGGAGAAGATGCCTTCTATGTTCAAGTTGGAAAGAGAAACATTGTCCTTGAACCTTGGTGGGGCTTGGCAAGATCCCCTAAGAACCTTCATCAAATCCTACCTTGCCTGTGCTTATAGAACAGAGCCAGTGTCCAGCTCTCGTCCTACGCCTAGTATCTCCTCTCTTGAACCTCTCTTTACTGCAAGGACTAGATCCATCCACCTGCTAGGCAGATGTCCTTCTTCCCACTTAGAGAGGCTTTTGATCCATGGATGAGGAAGACAGGGACAAAAGGAGACCCACCCCATTCTTCTGGGAAGAGCTGTTGCATCTGGCTCCTTTGGAAATTAGATGTATTTGGCTCCTATTTGGATGTCAAACCCACTGCCTGAAGGTGGAGAGTAGGGGAAGACTTGGGGAGGGTTTTGGTGCCTAATAAATTGTTCAGCAGAGTGTCCCACAGAAAGAAAGGCAGATTCTCAAATCTGGAGCCACGGAGCTCCTAATGCCTCCCAGATGAGCAGCTAGCTATAGACCTCCAAGGGTGTGCTTGCTGACATTTGCTCCCACATGTATTGAGTATAATCCTGTTTTATTGGGTTTACCATTGTGTATGGAGAACGTGACATTGCAAACACTAGCATCCTGGATGATGGGGCTGGTCCTCGGCAGACTTTCTCTAAAAGCAGAGATAATTCCTCTTTTGAATCAGAACTCCGGTGTGATGATCCAGTCAGTGTCTCAAGCCCCATGTGCTTACAGGAGATCAAACATCTGTCTCAGGCAATTCTAGTCTATTTATCCAAAAGTGGATCTAAGCATATGCCTACCTAAGACTGATGTCCTACCCAGTAACAATGGGTGGAGGGTAGAAGACACACAACATAGTAAATATGCTCCCCTACACTCTGGACCAAATGAGACATGAGTTAACACTGACCTGTCCTTGAACCAGCTGATAATTTGTTTTTAAAATCCGAGCAAGCTCGACTCCCATTCCACTGCCTATCGCTCGGTGTCTGAGGGATAATGGCCTGACAGTCCCGACAAGGACCAGATGTGCAGTAGATGGGTCGGCTCGGTCAGTGCTGGGAAGAAGAGAGGAGGGAGAGAATGAGCTTGGATGTCATTACTTGGAAAGGTCACAGGGTCACTGACAGTGGCAAGAACCAGATTTTTCCAGCTGCTTTCAGGCTGAGATTTGCTCTGCATAATCTGGATGCTTTTATCTGTTTCTGAAAATAGACAGGAATTTTTTCCACAGGCTGCTCCAATCTGGCTGTGGAGACGTGAGGGAGGACTGAGGAGACAGTTGCATGTAGTCCGGTATGTTCGTTTGGAGCCCCCATCCTCCACCCATCCCTCCCTGCACCAACCCTACGGGACAACGTTATCTTAATGTCCCTTGAAGAGGAGAGTCAGACACGTGATAGATACTTTCCACTCTGAATTTTGCTTAGCATCAGAGTAAGCGATTTTTCCTTCTTTTGCCTTAAACACTCAGAATAAAAGGCCGTGGTGGAGTCAGAAGCATACAGCCCCTTCACCCTATAGAACAACAGCATCATTTGGGAGACAAACGAAGCAGGAAAGACAGCAGCTCCATCAGACTTGAAGCAGGAAAGACAGCAGCTCCATCAGACTTAGGCCATATGGTTGTTACCAGTTCCGCAAATCCTTCTCCACCTTTGTCCTAGACTACAAAGAAGCATCACAAATTATCTACAGAGATCTTCTGGAAGGTTAACTCTGAATTAAATCAGTCTCCTCTCTCAGCAGCTGGTCCCTCTCGTCTGAGATCAAAAGGATCTTGAACCTTTCAAGTGAACTGCTATCCAGCGAACAGCAGGAAGACCTCAAATATTATTTACATAGAGTTTTCTTTCTCCAATTATGTATTGGTTTCTTCTTGTTACAAGCCTATTTTATAAACATGGAAACCAAGACACAAAAAAAGAAAACAGTGTATAGGATTTTGTAGGTAGGCGTTAGGCCAGAAATGAACATAGCTCGATACCACCTATATTTATTCCCGCATCTCACTTCTTTTTCTTTCTTTTTTTTTTTTTTGTTTTTCAAGACAGGGTTTCTCTGTGTAGCCCTGGCTGTCCTGGAACTCACACTGTAGACCAGGCTGGCCTCAAACTCAGAAATCCTCCTGCCTCTGCCTCCCAAGTGCTGGGATTAAAGGCGTGCACCACCACCCCCGGCCCCAGCATCTCATTTCAATTGCCATTCCCCTGCCTACCTAAAGAGAAAGAGCTCAGTCATTTTGAGCATGCAGGAGAACGTGCCAGCCTTGCTTTTTCACTTGGACTTTCTCAGGCCTACAGGAAACTGATCTGAGCCTTTGAGGCGTTGTGGAGCTTGTTTGCAAGCTTCCTCCAAAGTAGACCTTGTTGTACACGGAAGTAGACCATTTGTCAATGGAAGCAAAAGGAGAGCTTCAGATTATTCCAGAATGCTGGCAGTGCCTTGTGGCTCTGAGATGTCTTCCTTGTCCCTACGAACAAATGACCTCCTAGTTACATCACATAGCTGTGAGGGGAGTAGAAAAAAAAAAGTATGAACTCACAATCACCCACTAGGACCAAGGTCCTCGGAGAACTCTCGTTGGTGGCTGTGTCTAGAACCTGCAGTGTGGGGGTCATTTCCTAATGACTCGGCTTTTCAGCATCAGACAGCATTAGGGATCAAGTGAAAAGCCTTGTTTCCCAGCTCTCATGCCTGACACTAGCATGCTGTCACAGAGACCGTTGTAGTGCATGGGGAAAGAACTTGCACTGACTGTTTGTACAATGCTCCGTGTCTCACCAGTTTTAGACCTGATCATCAAAGAGGAAAAAGAAGGAGAAGAAAGCTACAAAGATTAGAGGGAGATAGACAAAGAGATGAGAGGGAGGGACACTAGAGGGAGGAGACAAGAACCAGAACAGTGGTAACATGGAGGTAGTCAACAGCCTTCATATAACAGGGCAGGGCAAGCCAGAGAGAAAAGGGGCAAAGGCATTTTAGCAGAGAGTGAGCCTGCATTGGCTCTAGCACTTGCTGTACCCCCAAGCTTCAGCGAAGACATAGACAAACAATCTGACTCACCCTTCCAGGGTCTTCTAGCCCAAAGCAACGCAAAGGAAAGAGGAGCGGGGAGCTGGCTGGTTTTAGATGCATGGTAGGAAGCAGGCTGGCATCTGAGTCACCCCCTCTTCTGGAAGCACCAGCGCACATAGAAACTGTCTTGCCGCTGGTGTCATCTGGTGGTGACTTGTACAAGAGGAAATGGTGGCACATGGGGCCAGGCACTTGCCCACACTGTTCTTCATTTCCCCTGGTACAACTCAAAGGATGTAGAATTGTAGCTCTTTCATAGTGATACATAAAAGGAAAAAAATGAAGCACATGGGCGGGGGGGGGGGGGCAACAGACTTTAAAAAGGATACTTGATGTAAGGAAAGCAGACTTTCATTACTCTTGTTGGTCCACTGGGAGGATACTGTGTGACAAAAGGCACATGAGCTTCCACCTCGGGAAGATAGAAGCTTAAGTCTACCTTTGCCACAGAGTGGCCTTGATATCTTTGAACCTCAATATTCACATACACATCTGTGCAATAGGAAAATGACACCTGCCATGCAGAGTCCGTGTGAAGACTAGTTTTCAGTGCTTGGCATTTGAGAGACGGATATCTGTTGGCTATTAACAAACTTTTCGCTGACTCCCACACTCAGCCTAAGAGATAGCTTTCCTAGGTGGCATTCTTGTTAGATGTTTTACCTTCTCCTTCTCCTTGTTCTGTGCTGCTTGGAAGTGGAACTTCGAGAGCATGTAGTCCCAGCGGCTCCTTTTCTGCTGTATACAGGTGGGTGATTTATTCAAGGTCATCACCCAGACTCAGAGCTGGGGTTGAACCACTTGACTTCTCAGATGGTTTTACTTCCTCTACAGCGTGTCTGCCTTTTGTACAGGTGATCTTGATGCTTCTCAGGATAGCTGAGTGCATTGCCCTGTCTCAGTGCTGACTCAGAATCCTTGACTGTGATACCTATAAAAGAAAAGATAAGGTCAAAAATGAATGAAGAAGAGGTCCACTATAAAAGTAATTCTTGGGCAGGAGATTCTGTGCCCCCGTTGTTCTCAAACAACGGTTAGGTGTTTCCACACCCTCTCTAGCCCATTTTTGCTCCTCCCAAAAGACACAGAGACCTGGTGTTTTTATTAACAAACTGGCAAGCCTAACCTGGGCAAGTTCTGAGCTATTCTAACTCTCTAAGGCTGCTGATTTTCCCAGCCATGTGGTCCTTTATCTTCAATCTGAGTTTTGCCCTAGTTCATTCTGGTTCATGTGTGTCCTCATGGCGACTCCCTTGGAGACCTGCTTATGGTGACTCCTCATGGTCTCTGTACATCTTCTTGTCCTTGTGGTCCTTCCCTACTCTCTTGTCTCCTTTGGGACCCCTAACTGGGACTGGAAGTCCTGCCCAGTTATTGGTTAATTCAGTCTATTCTCTTTTGCCCAGCTAATTGGCTGATTCAGCTCTTTATTAACCAATCAGGAGGTGTGGAGAAGAATGTTTCCTAACCGCTGAGACAGGTGACACTTCATAAAAATTACAATACCAAAGTCTGCCTTGTGCTAACTTTCTGCCAGTAGAGAAATCAGCATTTGAATAATATAAAGACAACCTTTACACAGTGCACAAAACCATCCACCAACACCCCACTCCTTTGTTCATCTCTTATCTGGGGGCTCAAAATAGTTGAACCCTCCATCTCTTGGGAGCTATCAGGGCAGCAGCAGCAGGAGCAGCGGCAGCAGAGACTTTCATTTGTAACTGAGCTCATGGCTGTCTTTTCCACAGGAGTCCTCCTTGCTTCCCTGGGAGGAGGTAGCAGTCATGACCCTGTGCTGTGGAATGCTCTATGCACTTGCTTTGGATTTTAGGAATCCATCCAACGGCCATGCAGGAAGTCATCTCAACCTTCCTTGCCCGTAAGAAGCCTTAAAATTGGCCAGAACCTCAGAGGCAGTTGAGCTATTAATGGAAAGTGAATCAACTCTGAGGCCCTTAAAAGTTAATACTACTTGTGTAGTATAAACTGCATTCCCATAGACCTTGACGGACGTCTAGGAAGCCTTGTGGCTTCCTAGAAGAATCAGCCTCCTCACAAGCTGTGCTGGTTTTTGCATTTGTGTCAGGCTGACTAGGTATGTATCTTCAACAAGGCTGAGTTAGCATAGGCAGAGGCAGGACTGAAGGATGTTTCAAATGAAACCTGGAAAGAATGGGACCACACTCTTAGTCCAACCTCCTGTCAGAGCCAAGTTCAACCTCAGGATATCCTTTTCCTATAGCTCACAGAAAAGAGGACCAGACACTTGCAAATGGGGACTCTTCTAATTCCAGGCAAGACTTATGTTTTGGAGTATGGGTCTGCTAGGTGCACCCTAGTGGTTGTGGCTGGCCCCAGCCCCTGAGAGTGATTGAGCCGCTGGCTATTCTTACCACTCAGTCTCACGACTCAGGGCCACTTTGGAAACCTGGTTGGCACTCCCAGCTTCACTCAGAGCTGCTGCTCCTCCTCTAGGAAAGGAAAAACTTCCCTACTACCAATGTCAAGAGCTTTAGAGCAGCCATTTTCCACCGTTCTATTGCTGTGAGCCTTTAATACAGCTCCTCATACAGGGGTGACCCCACCCTCAGCCATAAAATTATTTTTGTTGCTACCTCATCACTGTAATTTTCGACTGTTATGAATTGTAATATAAACATCTGATATGCAGGACATCTGATATGTGAGCCCTGTGAAAGGGTCGTTTAACCCCCAAAGGGGTTGCATCCTATAGGTTGAGGTCCATTGCTCTAAATGATCACCTACATGCTCCATCTCTTTCCCCACAACCACAGAAGGGATTATGTTCAGGGACTGCAGTTTAGAAGGGAAGACTTGCCTTCCCCCCTTTCTACATGCATACACAAATGCAAGCATGCATACATGTTTTCTACCCCTGACCAACTCTATCATCAACTGAGCCCTGTTTCCTTCCACGGCAGGGTCCTTGGAGCCCAGCGCTGAGCTGGTGTTGGCTCTAAAAATAACCGTGTCCGCAGTGATGAATGGGAAGGCATTTGCTCTCCTTTCCCTGCCTCAGCGCCGAGCCTGACTCATGTTGGGAAATGACATTCTGTTAACACAAGCACTTTTGTTTCCTCCCGTGCTCATTCAACATCCGGTGAGGGCCCTGGGCAGGCCAGGCTTTCAATTTTCAAAGCCTCTTTTTGAGGTCTATTCCATAGCCCTATCTAGTGAAATTAAGGATCCCTTTAGACAAGGAGGAAGGAAAGAAGCATCTTGAACATCCCTGGAGGAGGCTAAGGGTGTGCTGGATTTGGCCCCCAGCAACACCTAATCCAGGAATGGTGGCCTACACCTGTGATCTTAGTATTTAAAAAGTTGAGGGAGAAGAATCAGAAGTTTTTGAACTTAAATTCATCCTCAAATGAACAGAGAGTTTGAGGCCAGCCTGGACTGCCTAAGACCCTGGGAGGCAAGTCAGGCCTGAAAAGGAGATGTTGGCTTTAGGGAAGTTTCAGCATCAACTCTTGTTTTGAATTCAGGTGCCTTCACAAAGCTAACAAGAAAGCAGAGGTGGGCACTAGCTCATAGACACAGATTACTTCTGTACTCAAAATTGGTTGGTTCAGCCGACAGGAGCAGGGAGGGAGCCCCTTGTGGCTCACCAGATCAGTGTGGGGAAGAATCAAGTAGATCCTGAAAGTAGGCTACTTTCTGTGCTTTCAGTTTTTTCTCTTTGCTCTGTGACTCCTTAGAGCAAGCCAGCCAGCTAGGGGAGCTCTTTCTCAGAAGGCCTGGACTTCTCTTGGTGGCGAGGTCTTCTGTGTATTCCACTCAATATTCCTTATCTTCTCTCTCTGTCCTGTCCTTCCTCCTGTCCTCTCTCAAGACATTGCTTTTCCACATCTTTTAAAGAGTTGAACATTTTTAAAAATAATTTATTTTATGTGCATTGATGTGAAGGTATCAGATCCCCTGGAAATGAAGTCACGGACAGCTGTGAACTGCCGTATGGGTGCTGGGAATTGAACCCCAGACCTCTAGAAGATCAGCCCTTAACTACTGAACCATCTTTCCAGCCCTGGCTTTTCTATTCTTGATACCTCTGACTACTAAGCAAGTACAGAGGGTTCTGTTTGAGTTCTCTGCTGGGCAGTGTTCATCCTTGCTTTCTTTCTCACAGCCATTCCCTTAGAGTTCAGGGGGTTTGATGTATGTCCTAAAAGTTCATGTGTTTGCAGCACAGTCTCCTACATTATAGGTCAATGGTATTTGGAGGCAGGACCTCTGATCGGGGTTACATGAGATCATGAAGACAAAGTCTCCATGATGGCTTTGGTGCCTTTGTAAGAGGACAAGCAAGCTGAATTGGCACATTCTTTCTTTCTCATGGTGGCATGTCCTCTTCCATGTTATGAGACAGCAAGAGGGCCCTCACCAGAAGCCAGCATCTAAATGTTGGCTGTTTTGGCATCTAGAAGTATAAGGAATTACATTCCCTTATAAACGGCCCAGTCTCAGGTGTTTTGTGACAGAGGTGAGAAAAGAAAAGCCAAGAGGTATGCCCATATTTTGAAGAATCCCTGTTCCCAAATCAGCTTCTCTGAGGACACTGGTACCCTTGGCTGCTCGTGGCCACTAACCCCCGAAGGCCTAGCTTGAATCAACTTATATTGCTTTGTCTTTCCTGATAGTTCTTGTTTGCAGATATAACTCTATCTCTGTCGTTGTGATCTTGACATTCTCCAAGACTTACATTCTTTGTATTTACTAGAGCCCATCTACCTATCAGCAGGGATAACTAACTGGGAGAGGCATATCCAAGGCAAAAGATCAGGTGGAGATATCCCCCTCTACCATGTCTACTGAGGTTTCTCTACTGAGAAAGCCCCCGAAGAGTCCGGGAAACCTTTGCCCACTGCAATCTAAGATGGCAATAAGTCCCAGGGAATTATCCTGGATATCTCCAGAGTGGAGCCAAAATCCATCTCAGGATATTTATACGATGACGGAAGCTTCTAGCATCGACCAATGCCGTGCACAGTTAAGTAGCAGTGGCTTCTGCCAAGTCCTCTCCATTTGCAAAAGTCTCCCGTTTGCTAAATATGTCAGTTCCTTGCTGAGGGTTAACTGCTCAGCAAGGTTTTGATCTGTATGTGAAAGAGCAACCAAAGTCACTTCTGCAGGCAAGCAGCCTCTGTGTCTCTCCTTCGCTTCCCTGTCTCTAGATGACATCTGAACAGCCCTGTTATGATGGCTGCCAGAGAGCAACTCTTCTAAAATTAGAGGGCACGGAGATCTTTTTCATTTCTTTTTAAACTTGGGCCTTGTAAGTTAACCTTCTCCCCAGCGAGGTAGGCTTCTAGACAAGCTGGTTTCACTGCTATAAAGATAAATGAAAGGCTAAGTGGAGCTCGGAGCACCTCCCAGGGCTATAGCTGATGACTTGACAAGTCATTTATTCCAGGGCACAGCCTGGCTTCTAGCCAGGCACTCCAATGGAAGCTGAGCTAATGAAAACCCCCAGTGAGGTGGGTGACCCCCAGTGTGGGTCCTCTGCTTTCCCGCCAAGGCCATCCAGCATCTGGTGGGTGCACATAATTAGTGATGCTTTTGAGGATAATGATTTGGTCTCATGGAAAAAGGAGAGTTGGTCCAAGATGTCTGCTAAACTTTGACATTCCACCCTGAAATGCTCTTGTGCTCACATAGAATCACTAAACAGCCATGGGATCACATTACGGCATCTTCCTCAAGAAGCAGCTTGCCATTGAATCTGTCCCCAAATCCCAGTCTTTCCTCAAACAAAAGAAGCCCTGATGTGGGAGGATCTGGAATCACCAGACAGAAGAAAGAGTGTAGGCTGCCAAGGCTACAGTAAACTTCTAAAGGTTTTAGTCCAATAGTTTTCATGTTGTGTATGGAAAAATCCAAGATTCAAGAACAGAGAATCTCTCAAAGTGGAAGAACAGGACAAAGTGAGTGACTGTCACACTCCAGAGCAAGGTGCCTACTCACCTCTCTTATCTGCACTCTTAAAGAACCACTGAAAGGAAGTGTCTAGGCCAAGGGGCACTGGTGCAATCTCAATAATAAAAAAAAAAAAATGGAGCTGTCCCCATAGGCTTGTTGGCTGGGACATGAGCTCTTGCTGTCCAAGAGGGAGAGATGAGGAAGAGGTGTTGGCCAAGTCCAGATTTTGCTAAGCCACAAACACAAGACTCAACACGAGGAGGCAAGTCATCTTGTTCTGTGACACAGGTAAAAAGCTGTGCCTGTGAAATCTTTTCAGAGGACCTAACAAAAGAGCAACCCATGTTGCTTAGTCAACAGCAAGTCCTAAACACCTGCTGTGTATAGAGCATCCTGCTATTCTTCTGCTGTTACAGGGAAGAAAGAGGGTGAGCAGATCAGAAAGGCCAGTCACGAGCCAGTCTAGTAGCTGTGATGGTGGTATTTTTACAGGCACACACCAAGGGCATACATCTCAAGGAATGGGGTTACTTCATAAAGTTCAGATGATTCCCCCCTCTTTTTTTTGATACCACACTGTCATATCCTATCCTAACACAACTCCTAAAATTTAATATTATCCTCTCAATAAAATGTTGGCAGCTCACTTGGAGCCCTCTTGAGTGTTTTGAAACAGTGCTGGGTGATGAAATTCCTAAGGCTGGCAATCATAAATGTAGTTGAAAGGACTTGGGCTCCAGGAACAGAGAAACATAGTTCGAGTTTGTTGTTTATTGGTTATGTGACCTTGGAACACTTCTCACACAGAGCCCACATCCTAACTATGATATTGAAAAGTCTCCTGAAGAATGAAAGCTTATGGAATGACATAGCTGTAAAATGTATTCCCTATCTCCATTAATTCTCAGGAAGAGAAAAATGTGGCTGATGTGTCTTCTGTCCCAGAAATCACCAGTGATGTAGAAAGCCTTGCATGTCCCTCCCCTGGTTCAGTGGTTTCTTTGCTTTGGTAGTGGTGGCAGGAACCTTCAGAGGCTGTTTTACACAGTCCACATTACATTGTTTTTCCATGGCTGGCTTCAGTTTACACTGGGGCTTGCTCAAAGCTCATAAAGTTCCCCTGAAACCTCATAACATTTCACCTGTAGAAGTTTATTGCCCACAGGATGTGAACTACATCCATTTGCTCTTGATAGATTTGTCATTATTAAATATGGGTTCCCATTTTCTACCAGCCTTGTAAAGATGGCAGCCTCCTGATTGGGTGTAGTAGGCAGTCTTCCTTCATCCCCAGTGAGGAACTATCTCAACTCCTCAAAACTGAGTTTAGCCAGTCGACAAAGATTTTTGTTCCCAGGCTTCTGAGGTTTAAGAGTTTGCTCCAGACCTGGGCAATGGGTGTTCTCCATAAAGTACACCCCAAACTTACTCCAGCTGCTCAGACTCCTCCCAGCTGTCATTCTTAGGATCTATTCATAGACGTATGCTGACCTGCAGAGTTACACTTGTTGGAGCGGTGCCCACTTATTAGAGGGGGGCTAAAGATGTTTGTGGTGGTATGGATAGAAAGAGCCCCTATAGACTCATGTGTTTTGAGGTTTGGCCCATGGGGAGTGGCACTATTAGGAGGTGTGGCCTTGTTAGAGTAAGTGTGGCCTTATTGGGGGAAGTGTGCCACCGGGAGTGGGCTTTGAGGTTTCAGATGCTCGATCCAGACCTAGTGTCATTCTTTCTTCCTGCTGCCTGTGAGTCAAGATGTAAAACTCTTGGCTCCTTCTTCAGCACCATATCTGCCTGCACACTGCCATGCTTCCCACCATGATGGTAATGGACCAAACCTCTGAACTTGTTAGCCAGCCCTAGTTAAATAATTTCCTTTATCAGAGCTGTTGTGGTTATGGTGTCTCTTCACAGCAGTAGAAACCCTAACTAAGTATTCTAAGACAATGTTCTTCCTAAAGTTAAGGGCAACTTTCAAATGCATAAAAACAATCTAAATGGGCTAAAATTCATCTCTCTGGGACAGTTACCCACCAGCTTTGGTGTTATATGATGGTTCTATAGATATGAACACAAAAGAGAGTCTCTCAGGTGTGTGTCTGAGTCACTGTGCCATCAAAAGGAGTGTTTAGGGGTGAAGCTCAGTGAGAAAAACTTCACATTCTATTCCAATGGTAAAGAATGGACCTGGCTGCATAGTCACTTCAGGGGTAACCATATGTGCATAGTCAGTTCAGACACTAACAGGAAAGATCAGCTGAGGGAAGTTCAAACACAGATAAAGCCCATTCTTCTGAGAATGCAACTTGAGGAGCTGAGGCTATGGAGAGAGACCCAAGGAAATGATTTAGAGATGTTCTCGGATGGTGTGGAAAGAGGAAGCAGGCATCTGCAGCTAAACCGAGCTGAAGTGCCTCAGCCTGGTACATGGGGGATAGATAGTCTGCTTACAATCAACAAACATTGGACTCAGAGAAGCAACTGGAGGAACTTAGGTTGAACACTTTTATTTCATTGTAAACCGAAACAATTTAACAGAAACTGAAGTCAACAGCACAGCCTTGTCTTGTGCCTATTGTCTGCTCCTCCTTGCTCTGAAGTACAGACGTCTAGCTCACAGCTCCAAGAAGATCTGCTGGCTCATAAATCTCCAAGCTTTGACACCAAAGGTGGCTCTTTCTCCAGGAACTGTTAAGTCCTGGTGACTATCTTTAGGTTCCTACTTGATGGTCTTTCCAGGAAGATGTTTCCAGGTCCTAGCTTCCAGTAGTTTCTGTTCACTTTCTCCCAGTTCCAAATTCAACTGAAAACAAGCTCTTGTTTCCTGAGAATTCTTAAAACAGAACAGCAAAATAATGTTGTAGAATTGGGACAGGTAGATGTTTCTGCAGCTCAGAAGTAGAGGTGTAGCGGTGGAACGAAGGAGGATGGTTTCCCTGAGGGAAATGGGCAGGTCCTGGGGAAGCTCAAAGGGCAGATGTCTACATATCGTCCCGTTGTGGATGAGCTCTGGAGCTGGGGGCACCAGGCTTGACAGGCAAGAGCTGCCAGTGGAAATGAACTGAGAGCATCTGCCAGCTGGAAGACCTCCTCTTTGTCAAAACTCAGTCCAACACTTCAGCCAACTGTGAGCCAACCCGCAACACAGACTCCATCTCTATGTCAGGACTTGTCTGTTAAGGAACGCCCATGCCTGGAATGCAGGTGTCCCATAGTCTCTACCATGTCTGCCAGGCATACAGAAGATTCCCCCCCCACACACACACACACTCAGACACACCTGGCCTTCTGCACAAGGATCTTCTTTCAGGCACTCTGTCCCCTCTTCTCACCGCTGCAGTATTTGCTTCTACTCCCTCTCCAACACCAAGGGATGTTTGGCCGAATGAAGAAAGAACACATAAAGCGGGCTCTTATTCTGCTCATCTTTCTCTTCCTCCGGCCACAATCATAACAATACTTCATCATACTTTTAAAATGCAAAGCTTGGCTCAGCTGCATGAGCCCAGGCCTGACTTGGGCATATATGCCAGCATAGAGTGGCTCAATCCCTGAAGCCTGACTGCCGAGTTCACCATCCCCTGATCTTAATCTCAGGGCCCCTTCCTTCTTTCCAAAGGCTTTTGGAGGAGACGGACATTCTTCTAAGCAAGGGGCTCACTGAGGAGTCATCAGTATGCGTTTGTTCCCCACACTGGTGACATTAGAATCTGCCCTTCCTTGAACCCCACCCTCTACCCCTCTGCCTTCAATTCTTCTGCTCTTAGGGCTGGAAACTTTCCTGACAAAGCAAAGACAGAGGTGACAAATCATGTAGGGGTCACATTCCTGTGTCTCCCCCCTCTTGGCTACCCCTAGGCTGAGGGAGTCTGGAAAACATCAAATGATTCAAAAAAATGAGCTGAATGGTTCTTCATGCTTCCCATGTGGTGCCAAGGAACAGAGCAGCAACTGATGCAAGAATTGGACAGAGCAGGAGCTGAGCTCAGGATCCCCACAAAGAGTATTTAGATGTGCTCAGTGGATCTGTGTACAGCTATGGGGCTTTGGGGCTGGGCAGAGCTGGGTTCTGCTCACAGGCTATGTGCAGCCAGTATTCACTGGATTCCTTCTCTTTTCCTAGGGCCTATTCCTGTGAAATGAGTAATAGTGCTGGGTAATTGGGGCATCTGGGACAGGCTCAGCAAGGTCTCAGGGGTTGGAGAAATGTCATTTATCTCATCGAGAGGTGACAAGCAGGCAGCAGGGAGGAAAGTCTCTCATGGGACAATGACACGCTCCACACAGTTGTTCCGAATGTTCAACAGGCTGTGTGTGGTCCAGTAAGACAGACCAGTCCTGGCATAGTCTCCTAGCCTCGGTCTCTATCAGTAAAGAAGACTCTGGATCACAGATGAACCAATTTTTTTCTTTTCTTAGAAATTCCTGAAGACCCTGCACTCTAATCTTGCTTCGTCCAGTTAGCCGACCCTTGACAGAGCTGTTCACTGCTTCCACGCTCTCTCAGATTCAGAAGTACCTTCACTGGCTTTCCTGGAGTCGGGGCTAAAGCAGATGGCCTGGTTCCCCCTACTCTCTTCTTCCCAGTCCGTGTGGAACATAAGCTCCGTCTTGTTTGCACGGGCTTACTTGTTTCGAGGCTGCCCTTTGCGCCTGCTCAGAACCCTTCGACTTTCCTCGTATAAAAACTGGTTGGCTTCAAAATTGGTTTTTGAACTTGGGAGTTAAAAGACACAAACATTATTACAGCCAGAAGGAATGTATGGAAGCACAATATCTAAGCAAGATATGCCCAACATGGGATCCTGGAATAGAAAAAAAAAGTCTCTTGTTGAAAACCAATACAATCCGAGTAAAGGATTTTAGTTGATAAAAGACTCAAAACAAATTGAATTTTTCTCCTATTGCAATCCTATTTGAATAATCCGATTTCCCCTACATGACAGCTATCTTGAAGAGAATTAAGACCAAGAACCAGAAAAAGAAAGCATAAAAACTGAGGTTTCAGTAGTACATGTATTTTTTACCTGAAATTTTATTCGTTGTAGCGAAATAATACAGTGGTAGAAAACTAGCCCCAACAAACAGCATTTCTTGCTTTACATAACAAGTTTATTACGATACGCATTCATATACTGCACGTCACCAATTAGAAGCATGTGATTCAGTGCTTTTCAAAATCATATTCAGGGCTATCACAGTTTCCCACACTTGCAGATTTATTTATTTATTTATTTATTTATTTATTTATTTATTTATTTATT
>NW_021604762.1:2482775-2491994 GCF_004785775.1 Grammomys surdaster | reverse complement strand
ATTTATTTATTTATTTATTTATTTATTTATTTATTTATTTATTTATTTATTTTACTGGAGATTGAACCTAAGACTTACTCATGCCAAACACTCTATCACAAATCTGTATACTCAGCCCTGTTTTTAGTCTTTATTTTTGAGACAGGGTCTTGCTATGTTGCCCAGGATAGCCTTGAGCTGAATCTGTATTCAGGCATCCCTGAATTCAGTCTAAAATCTGGGCATGCTTTGAACCCACAACCCTCTTGCCTTGGCTTTCTGAATAAAAAGAGGATTATAAAGCTCCATAACCAAACCTAGCCATAAGAAACATTTTTAGAAAATAGAAATTGAGGTAACAGCGTATATGTACACATTTACATGTGCATGTATGTTTAATTCTATAGAAAATCTACTTTAGATACGATGAAGTAAAATCTAGCTCATAACCGTTTGTAAGAAACCAGGGAACATTTTCTCCGTGGTTTAGGGAAAGGGACCATCCATTCCTTCCTGATCTCAACGCTTGCCATAGATTTTGACACAAAATCATCTCAAGAAGGGTCTCCATATATGAGAGAATATTTTCTCCGTTTCTTTTTTTTTTAATTTATTTATTGTATGTAAATACACTGTAGCTGTCTTCAGACTCCCCATAAGAGGGCATCAGATCTCATTACGGATGGTTGTAAGCCACCATGTGGTTGCTGGGATTTGAACTCATGACCTCTGGAAGACCAGTCAGTGCTCTTAACCACTGAGCCATCTCACCAGCCCATTTTCTCCATTTCTTAAATGAAGTAGCTGAGATTCAAAGCTCTCCAACGGGTATGTGGCAGAGCCACAGATTTTAAAGCAAGTTGGTTTGAATTCATGGCCGTTCTCATCAAAGTGCCTTTTTCTACCCTAGAGTGCTCCAGAGGATAGAAGACGACCAGAGGCCTGTTCTAGAATGGTTCCCTCTATGAAGGGAGGAAGTCAGAGTCTGAACTTCTTTAATATCCCGAGAGTCATACAGAGGAAAGCACTGCCAAGTTTATGTCTCCAAATGTAGCTCTGAGTCCCTGGATTCTCTACCCAGCCAGCCGTAAGCTTCAAGTCTGGAGGTCTGGCAAAGACTCTAATCATGGCCTGATGCCGAAGGAGCAGTGACATGTCCTGATTTCATGAGTCCTCCATCCTCCAAGGTCATGGCAGTGAGTGTCTCTAGAACCATCATGGTATTTACTGTCTCGGTCCTAAAGACCCAGTAACTGAGGGGGCTGACTGTAGAGATTTGAGCTTAGATATGGGGCTGTTTGCTCTGGATCCAGTTAACCTTCTGCACTCAGCTTCCACTCCCTCCTGTGATCATCTTGACCTCTTTCATGTACCTTTCTATTTTTTTACATTTTTACTTGTGTATGTGTGTTTGCACAGGTACAAATGTGTTTGAGTATATATGCATGTATTACCCATGTATACCTGGAGGTCAGGGACAATCTTGGGTATCATTCCCCAGGAACACCAACTGCTTTATTTTGAGATAGGGTCTCTTATTGGACTAAAGCTCATCAGTTAGGCTAGGGTAGCTAGCCATGGAGTCCCAGGAGTCTTTCAGTCTCTGCCTCAAAGGGATTCCAAGCAAACTGTTGGTCTTCATGTTTGCAAAGCAAGCCCTTTACCAATGGACTTATCTCCTCAGCCTCCTTGCAAACATCTTTTGCCTTCTCAATCTCTTTGGGTTGGTTCCTGTTCTTTTCTGTTTTAATAAAGCCATCATGCATAGAGTTTAAAGATTGACAGTACCTAGTGTTGGTAACTAGACAGGAAACAGTTTCATTTGTAGATGGTATTTAAAGTGGAATGCCTCATCTGGAAAGCAATTGGCAATATCTGTGGAAAACATAAAGAGGTAAAGCCATGGAATCAGCAGTTTAAGCCCCTGAAATTACTACTGTGAAGATACTTAGACATAAAGGCACAAAGATATGAAGATTGTTTGTTAACATGGGTGGAAACATTAGCTACATTGATCAGTATGAACTGGTAATATACTCTGGTCCAGCCACAGAGAGAAAATTGGCAGTCATGGAAACAGGCATTCTATATCTTTTCATAGATATATACAAGAAAATTTATATGTGCAGTTGCTTGAAACCAGTATACACATTTAATGATCAACAATTATTAGCAACTTACTCTGTGTCAGATGGCAGTGCTTCTGCTCATTGTCTTATTTAATCCTTAGAGCAATTGTATGCGTATTATAACCATCTCCACTTTTGGACGAGGATTTATATACAATTTATGAACCTCGTCTCTACGTCACCTAATAAACCACAACACCAAGATGGCAACCGAGAGCCGTTTCACTTCTCAGCTCTCCAGTGTCCTTACTTTTGGTTCACTTATTTTGAGATGGGCTTTCACTGGGGAGCACAAGCTGGCGTTGAACTTGTGATCTTCCTGCTTCTAGCTCCTATTTGCTGAGATTACAAGTGTATATCACATGCCTGGCTTTATAATTATGTATCTATAAGGGAAATATATGTATGATACAGGTCAGCAATTATTCTTTATCCTTCCAAAATCCTTAGCAGTATACTTTTTTTCCTTCCATTCCAGAAAGAATTTGTCACCTTTTATGAGGAGGTGTCTCCCATAAACCAAGTATTGAATTCTAATCTCCATTTGTTTGCTTTTTACCTTTATTATTTTACAAGTTCCTCATAGGCTAAGTCCTGAGATTCCATTTTCTAACTCCAGTGCCTGTCACCAGGTAGAGAAGTGGTCTTGATGCATTGGTTAAAACATAAAGAAATTTCAGACAGGAGAGACAAGGGCCACAGTGTTCAAATTCCAGGCCGAGATGTCCAGTACTGTGCTGACTGCGGCTGTTCTGTGGAAAGGGCCTGTTGGCTGGAGCAGGGAGCTCACTTCAGCTGCTCTTTAGGCCTGAGCAGTTCTGAGCCCCAAAAGGAGTCTTTCACAGGGCTAGAGCAGGATTATGGGGAAACTGGTAAACCTAAGGCCTTAGGACTCATTGCTGTGACTTTGTCCAGGGGAAGATGTGAACAAGGAGCTATCTACTTCAACAGGATATGACTTCGGGTCACAGAAAGGATTCTAGGTAAGTCTGTTTTAGTGAATTAGTGAGTTTATTGTGGTTACTTAGAGAGCAGAGATGACTGCAAATCATTTGCCTAGTGAAAGAGCTTGATACAAGATGCCCATGTCTCTTGGAGCTTCTTATATGATTTGCAGGCAACTCAGCCTGTGGGCAAGTCATGTCTCCCCAGAAATTGTTTCTGCTTTCATAACCTTGGAGAAGGACTTTGCAGATCTCATTTCAGGACTTGTTTGAGATTTATGATGTTTTGTCTGCTTCCTGAGCCTTGTAAGTGTCATGAACTTCCTGCTTCCTAAGAACCTCACCCCTCCTAGGAGGGACTGCTTCAGTTTTCCTCTTTCAAAGAGGAAACAGCTTCAAGAACCCATGAAGCTCCACCTGAATTTTGCATTTGTAATTTTCTCACTTTTTGATAAGTCTACCCTCATCAAAAACACCACCACCAACAACAACAACACCCACACCAAACCAGTGCAGCCATTCCCAGTGGAGAATTTCTTACTTCTTTATCCCAGACAAGCTGTCTCTGTCCTTTGTGGTTTTCTTCTATGCTTCAAAGCACTGCTCCCCAGGAGGGAAGAATGATGTCTTAGGCTTCCAGGGGTGTTCAAATACCTGGGGAAGCTCAGAGAGAAGAAGCATATTTACCCAGCCGACCTTAAAGGTCATTTGAAAATGTCAACCGGCTGCAGTCTGCAAAGTACCAACTCAGATGGGAGGGGACATTGGGCCCTCATGCCATCAGAGGCCTGACTGACAGATACATTCGTGGAGAAACAAGATTATTTTAATTTTTAAAAGTCATTTCACTGTTTGCACCCCAAACCTTTAAAAAGCAAGTATTTCAATAGACTCCTTTGGCAGCAAGGACCCTGGAAATCACTCCCTTTCAATTTTCGTTGTCCTAATGAACTTTTTTTTTTTTTTATGTCGCTTGATTCCCAGAGCCAAGAGTTCTGAGGACAACAGGTAAGGCTGAATAGAAGACTCTATACAGCTGGCCTGCTTCCTGCTAGTTCACTAGGGCCTGGGCTCTGTGGTGCTGCCTTGAGACTGAGTGGACAGCTTTGATTGTAAGGAAGTGATAGTTGAATGTTTCCTGCCCCATAGCCTGCATCACTCAGCCTGACCCTCTAGCTGGAAGGAGAAGCTGTCTATAAGACACTTGGCTTAAAGGCAATTCATTATTTCAAATCCCTGCCCCCTCCAACCCATCTTTCAGCTTCATGTTACATATACCTATGAATATTCATTGGCCCGAAGAAAAAAAGTAAGTAAAGAGAGGAAGGCAGAAAGAGTAAGAAAGAAGGTAAACAGTGATAATGAATGTGGTGGTTTGAATATGCTTGGTCCAGGGAGTGACACTATTAGGAAGTATGGCCTTGTTGGAGGAGGTGTGGTCTTGTTGGAGGATGTATGGCCTTGTTGGAGGAGGTGAGGCCTTGTTGGATGAAGTGTGTCACTGTGGGGGTGAGCAATGAGACTTTTCTCTTAACCACACAGGAGTCAGTCTTCTAGCAGCCTTCATGTGAAGATGTAGAACTCTCAGGTCCTCCTGCACCATGCTTGCCTGGATGCTGCCATGCTCCCACCTTGATGATAATGGACTGAACCTCTGAACCTGTAAGCCAGCTCCAATTAAATGTTGTCCTTATTAGAGTTGTCTTGGTCATAGTGTCTGTTCACAGCAATGAAACCCTAACTCAGACAACGACAGGAAAAGGAAAAAGCTTGAGAGGGAAGTCAATGAAGGAGGAAGAATGAATCAGAACAGAAAAGGGAGAAGAAAGAACCAGAAAACAGTGGGCTGTGATACAGATATAGCAAAGTGAATTATTTTAGAGCCTCCCAGGAAGAGAACACAATGCTTTTCCTCCCAGTGTGATGAAAGTCCCTCCATGGTCCAGCTACCCCCTACTCCTCCCCCCAGCACCAGTTCAGCGCTCCTGTGGAGCCTGCACCCATTGCTTCTGCTCAGGACATCAGTTTCTATCAGAATTCAGGGCTGACATGATCCTTTCAAGATTGTGATGGGCTTTTGCAAATCTCAAACAACACATAGCAAAGCAATTGCTCAACCGATTCCTAAGATGCCACCACCTGGGGTGAGTGCAGGCCAGCTGTTGAACAGCTGTCCCACATCAGCCCTCTGGGCCAGAGGTGGAGTGAGGCTGTAATTCAGCAAGATAAAGAGAAGGCTCAGAGGCCAGGGACTCACAGCAAGAGCTGTGAAGCCTGCAGAACCACAGCCCAGGCTCTTGGCCTGAGTTTTCTTTGTCTTTTCAGTTTTATTATAAATATACTCATAAAAATAAGTACCACTCTCCTTTCGCAAAAGCACTTTATAATTTAAGCATTGCCCATGCATTGTTCCATTTGATCCCTTTGCATTTAAAATTGTTTTAAAATTAGCTAAATGTCAAACGTATTTATAACCTCCCCCCACTTGACCTACATAGTTTGTACAAACATTGTCTGTTGCTTTCTTATAAATGTAGCACAGGAGGAAAAAAATGCCTTTGCCTCTCCCACCCCACCTCAATCCCTCCTCACCCTGCCCCTGTCTCTTGCAAAGCCCTTCCTCTCCTCTGGCCACTTCTCTTGACACTGTAATTATAGGTTTTTTTCTTTGTTTTCCTGTCTGTGTCTGGGAGGTGACAATTCTTTGTTCCCTTTCCACTTCCCTTTGAGAAAATGTCTTGTTCCTTGCACCTGTGGCTTGCCCCTTTTACCTCCTCCAATGTCAGCACAACCAATTGTCACCTAAGGACAATGAGAAGCACAACAATTGTCACCTAGTCAATTCCTCCCTATAATCCTCAGCCTGCAGCTGCCCTTCTATGCCCCATATTTAATTGTCTGGAGCTAGCTCTCTCTTCACCTAACTGGGTAACATTAGACGTTAGTGAACCTCTCTTAGCAGATGTTCCCACACTGTAACACCAAAGTAGAGTCTAGCTCACTTTATAGGCTTGTGATTAAAAGTTAGAGAGGAGGCGTGGGATACAGTCCAGCTGTCAGAGTACTTGCCTTGCATGCATCAGTCATCCTCAGCACCACACAGACCAGGAGTGATGGTTCTTGCTTGTAATCCCAACACTCACGAGGCAGTAGCAGGAGGCACAAATATTCCAGGTCCTCCATTCTCAGTCACAAGGTGAGTTTGAAACTATCCCAGGCTACACAAAACCTTGTGAAAAGAAAATGCATAGGTACCCTAGAGCCTCGTATCTGACATGGTGTGAGCACCCATGGATGTCATTTCCCCGTCTCTCTGTTGTCACTTTCACCTCATGCAGAATCCTAAGAAGAACACGTAGCTGTGGAATGACAAGCTCTGTGAGTCGTCCAGGTCTTTTGCCTCCTTGGACTAGACACTCATTTTTTTGTCTCATTTAGCACGTACAGAAACTGGAATGATGAATGTCTTCTGTATCCAACAGTCAGTGTGTGGTAAGGATCAAATGGAAGACAGGTAAAAGTACTCTGTAGAGTAGATGGAGATCTACCAGCTTCTAAGCATCACACATTCCCTGGGTGGGACTGCAGTCCTACTTCACTGCAAAAGTTTCTGTGCCTTCTTAAAGACATCTTTAAAGCTGTAGAACACACATGTAAAAGGTACCGTCTTAACCATTTCTAGTGTACAGCTTAGTGATGTTAAGTATCTACATTATTACACTACTGTATAACCAGTCAGTAGAAAACTTTTATCTTGCAAAAACTGAAGAGGGCGACTAAATGTGCTTAACCTGTACAAAACCAGCATCTAAGCTGTGAGCTGTTTTCCCACTGAGATCCCTGGCTCCTGAGGCTGAGGCAGGTCATTAACCTGACTCACCCAGCAGAGGGCTGTTTTAGAGTTACCCAGTGATGGGCTCATGAGTTTCCTCAGTGCTACGTTTTTTTTCCATCGGGAAAACTCTCCCTTGCTGACACCATTGCCACAGTAGAATTAGCATTTGACTTCTAGAGTTATGCACTTTGCCTTTTCACTATAAACAACAGGCCCTTCCAACTCCAGAGTGGTGAAGATGGCTCATGCCTCAAAGGGCAGAAAGACCACAGAGAAGCTATGCCCACTTAGAGGAGTCAGTTTCTGGAACCAGCGGTTTGCTTCTGTTCTAGTTCGTTTTCCCTTGCTCTAATGAAACACATGAAGCTCAATTCCTGTAAAGAAAAGAGTTCTACTTAGCTCACAGTTTTGGAGGTGTGACCAGCATAGTGCTAGCACTTCATTCCACTGGGGCAGAGGCCATAGTGAGAGCTTTTGTGAGCAGTAGTGTGTAACACTAAGTGAAACAGTCACTTCCGGAGGAAGGCTTAAGAATCAGGAAGTAAAACTTAAGTGTCTTAGGAAGTTCACAAGATCCATAAAGCATAACCCCAGAGTTATAAAAACAGGAACAACTGCTGAGGAGAAGAGACTCTCCCCTCAGCCAAGTCACCTAAAAGTCATTTGGGGAGCTCCAGGCAAGGACAAGACCTTTGTGAGTTATCACCCGTGCTAGGGTGGACATTTTGGTGACACTTCTGTAAGTAATCTCACCCATATTCCTGTTAGCAACCCTAAGACACTTGCTTGTTCACTAAGCTAGAGTTGGGGGAATGATTTCTGGGGTCTGTCATTGGTACCCAGTCATAGGTAAGTTGTCATTTGTTCCTATCTCCCTAGGAAAAGTCACACAAGAGTCAGACAGTTGAACGGGAAGCCAGAGGATGATTCAGAGACCAGTTTTGCCCTTGTGAGAGTTCAGGGTGCCCCAAGAACCACCTTAATCACTCCTAGATGCAACGTCTAGCTACTGGTTAGATCTACCGACACCTCCTATCCTTAAAGATCCTCCTCTCTCTCTCTCTCTTTTTTTTTTTAATAATTTATTTATTTTTTTCAAATCATAATTCATTCACACAGGGGTTATAAACACAGAAAGGCAGGATGTGGGGAAGAGAATGACACTGGAGTGTGGGTGTTCAGGGGGAATACAGACATCTTTCAGAGCCGGGTATCAGCTGGGTGAAGGTTCAGGGGACAGGTCACTATGACTCTGCCTATGACTCACTTGTCCTTATGTAAGTTGGTATTGTCCGCCAAGGCTACCTATTTACAAGGTCTTTGACTACTCAGGCTTGTAAATTTCCATGAAAGCTACCTGTTTACAATAGCTTATAGCCATCTGTTACAGTGTTTATCTACAGAGACCCAAGACTTGGTGTTAGTATACATGTATGACAGGCCTATTGCTGATTTTAGGCCTATGGCTGATTTTAGGTCTTCAGTGTGTAAGCAGGGCTGCCCCTGACATCTCCTCCCTTCTCTAAGTATAGAAGGGCTGTGGCGATTTTAATCTTGTGAAGGCAAGGATAGAGGCCTGACCTCCAGTAATTGAAGGGGACCTTGTAATGGATCCGGTCCCCCTGTCGTTGTCCAGTGAGGCATGAGGGCCATACCCATCCCGATGTCTTTTGCCTGGAGAGGGGATACTTTTGACATCAGCCCCAATGCAGTCAGGCTTGTCCCTCAGGGAACCCAGAAAGATATTTTTAACTTTTATTTATATTCCCTTGCAGTGCTTAGCCTCGCTCCTCCTGTCTCTCAATGCTATCATAACGGGGAGCCAAGTTTCCAGTGCATGTACCCTTGAGGGACAAATTGTATCTAAGAGAATCGTGACTGGTCCAAATGCTGAAGATTAGTGACTTCTGAGTGCTCAGCCTTAAGTGGGACATCTGCATCAACTATCTGCCCAAGATATGGGAACATCAGTGAAAAAGAGCCAGGAAGAATACAAGAGCTGAATGATGGGAAGAACGTTGTGAAATCCTGTCTTCTGGACATGACGAGGCCATTGCACTCATTACCGTAAGCAGCTGCATTCACTTGCTACAACTATCAAGTTAGCCAGACCTAGTCAGTATCCAATAGGCAGCATTAATGAGATGTGCAGGGTTATATACAAGAAAGGAGAAGACATAAAGTGGAGAGAGGGAAGAGTTGGTGTGCCTGGAGGAGTAGCTGGGGAATTGGGGATGCATATGATCAAGATGCATTGTTTACAGGTATGCAATTGACAATAATAAAATAAAATAAAATAAAATAAAATAAAATAAAATAAAATAAAATAAAA
>NW_021604762.1:2459266-2482765 GCF_004785775.1 Grammomys surdaster | reverse complement strand
AATAAAATAAAATAAAATAAAATAAAATAAAATAAAATAAAATAAAAACTATCCAATTTTAAGAAAGGAGCCCTAGGGGCTAGCTAGAGTGATGGCCCACTGGTTAAGAGTATTTGCTGCTCTTCCAGAGGCCCCAGGTTTGGCAGTTCACAACCATCCTAAACTCCAGCTCCAAGGATCTGATTCCCTCTTCTGGCCTCTGTAAGTACCAGACACACCCATTGTGCACATACATACATGCAGGCAAAAATACTTATACAAATAAAAGAACAAAAACGTATTTTCTAAAAGCAGCTGAGTCCTGAATATCTGCAGCCACTGTCTTTTCTCTTGTTCACCGTTTTTGCTTGTTCGTCTCCCTAAGCCTGGTTATGGAGACATCCTTCACTTGCCCTTTGATATTTGCTATTTCTGTTCCACTTTCTTCACCTTTCTATGGGGGAAAATGGCCTGCATTGATCACTTCTGTGGAAGGGAAGAGCTATTCTGTTATTTAAAGTCCTTGGCTCAATGCCTCCCTTTGAGCTCTTTTAACATGCCCTACTTCTTCATGTTATCTTGAAAGGGGAGAGGCTGTGATACCTTTAATGATTCCTTTAATAATCTTAATTTCTTCCTGCTTCAGAGGAATTTGCATAGTTTCTCGCTGATATTGCCAAGTTTCCGAGATTGTGAGGATGCTTTCCTTTTGATCAGGAGAACTCTTGGTCATCACTCTCTTCCGAGGCACTGTGAGACACCCGTGTCAGCTGCTCAGCTTCGTGTGCCTTGGGTTTCCCACCTCACACAAAGATAAACATACATTACGCAAAGACTGAGTGCTGGGTATGGTCATTTTCAGCATCTTTGTTGTTCTGGCACCTGGACTCCCTGATCAGAAAGATATGTTTTGTAACCACCTCTAGTTCATGAACAGCTTGTCCTTTTTATTAGCCGATTTCTCCACCACCTTTTGCAAATTTTATGCTAGATTATAGGGATCAAAACCATCTGTGTTCCATTATTCCATTTTAAATGCTTTCACACACTTTGTGTGGGTTGGCTCCATAGCTGGTACACCTAACTAAACAACCCCGATGCCGGTCTCTTTCCGTATCCACACATGCAGTAAATTCATGCAGTGCCTCTTGTAGATTCTTCTATTTTTCCATGAAATATTTTTAGCAAGAACTCATTGAGAAGTTCATATATTTAGTTTAAATCTTTTCCATTTTCAAGGTTTTTTTGTGTTTAATTTTTTTTAAAATCTACCATACAGAGTAATGGGTTTCACTATGGCATTTCATACACACATGTGACTGTTTGCTATTGGTCGTTCCTCTTCACCACTGCTCCCTTAATCTTTCTTTCCCACCTTTGGTTGGTCCCTACACCCCCAACATAGTTCCCTCGTTTTATCCAAAGGTTATTTCATGTTTTTATCTTTTGTCCCTCCCCGCTTCCATTAGGTCTCTTCCTCCCCTCATATGGTCCCTCTTTACCCTCTCCCTCACATACATGGGTGGGGAAGAGAAATTTAAATCTATAGCCTACCTATGAAAACAAGCACACAGACTTTGTCCCTTGTACGTCTGGCTTAATTTGAGTAACATAATGATCTCCAGTTGTGTTCACTTTCTTGCAAAGGTCACAATTCCATTTTGTTTTATGACTGAATACAAGTCCATAATGTAGGTATGCTTCAGCGCTTTATCTGTTCATCAGTTGATGGATGTATTAGGGTGATACTGTTTCTTAACTGTTGTGATGTCTATAGACCCACGAGCAGTATAGCTGGAAAACATGGCAGTTTCACTTTCAGCTTCTTGAGAAATCTCCATGCAGATTTCCACAATGGCTGCACCAGACTACTTTCCGGAAGCAATGGGCAGGGTTTCTTTCCCTAACATAATTCACAAGCTAAACCACTCCACTCACTCCTTGTAATGACAACAAGGAAATGTTAGTTATGACCTAAAATAACCAACAATAGAGGATTGGACATATAATTATGATATATTTACACAATACGTCTTATAGATAACTATTATAGTTTCCCCCTTAGATTTAGTTCTTGTTACCTGCATGATGAGATCTTTCTGATCTCTTAGGTATTTGAGAAAACTTCAGATCATGGAGGTGATGATCCCATACCTGCTTTTAAAGAAATCTGAATGAAGCTAGTTCTTCTCACAGATATTGAAAAGCTGCAAGAGTATTTGGGTAATTGCCTTTGGTTTTGTAGGAAGGAGAGAATACTTTAATAGAATCTACCTTATCCTATAATGATTACATATTTTTAACAAAAAAGTTACAACTAAAATTTTTAAAAATTAAAAAAAGGAAAATCCACATTGACCAGAAAGGCCATCTATACAAATTGAGAAAGAAGGTTGCTACTATTGAAATTATTTAAGCTCATTTAATACTTAGCTTCTTTCAAGTTTTATCCCTAAATTTACATAGAATAACCAATTTTTTTTCCTCTTGATTTTTTTCCCCTGCTTTGGCAGTCATGACTATTTGCAAATCTTCCTTTTATTTCTATTTCTTCTTCGTATTTGTTCAGTTTTCCACGCAGATCCTATGGCTTTCAAGATTCACATTCCTCTCAGGGTCTTACTTCAGCCTTAGGAGACACAGAACAATGGAAACAGACATTTATTTAGAACCTTCTTTTGCTATTGCCCAGGTAGGGCCAACGAAGCAACTAAAAGCAGATGAAAGTCTGGCAGCTCTGCCTGTATTTCATTCTGGCTCAAGGCACAGAGATAAGTACTTATCCTTGCCTCTCTACCTTGAGGGCAAACCTTGCAGAACAGACCCCACCTCTTCCCTAGATAAGGATGTTGCAACCTCAGCAACAAATGAACTAACAACATCTTACTGGCTCACCACGAAAGACCCAAGTGAGATAATGAAGGACTGTAATGAGTGGTAGCTCCCTTGGCCAGACTCTTTAATTATGCATACCTCTTGCCCTCTACTTAAATGTGAATTCATGTCCATACCCCAAAGATGGGCTCGGAGTCACTGAACTTCCCAAAACAGACATATTGAATAAGATTCCTTTCTGTTTTCCACCATTATAGAGTCTTTAATTGGCATACATAAATGAATGACTGAACATAGCTCGCTAAGGCCACCAGAGCCCAGGCTTTATGCTAAAAACACCGGTAACATTGTTGTACCTTGCTCCTCCTACCGTGTCTCTTGGCTCTGTAGAGTTTCTATGGAAGTCTTGTACTCATTTTGTAGGGAGCTAATTCTAGCAAGTACACACAGTTAACAGGGGTTTTTACAGTCTTAAAATCCTTTCCCATGCATAATTTATTTGATTTCTCTAATTGGTCTTTTCAGGAAGTGGATAGAACTTTATTAACCTTATTTTACACAGGACAAAACCAAGCTTTCCCGTGTTTGCCCTCAGCAGGACCACACAGATAGTAAGTAGCTGGGAGGGAAGCAAACTCCAGTTCCAAACTCAGTGATTTCTTTTCTACTCTTTAATACTACTCCCAAGTAGCGCTATCAGATATGTGGTTACTATCATTCAGAATAAAAGCAGGGTTCATTTAACACCCAAAACGTTAACCAGGAAGGAAGAAAAATCAAGATAGCGTCATGTCAAAAGGGCAGCAGTGGGCTGGAGAGATGGCTTCGGTGATTCAGTAATTAAGAACACTGGCTGCTCTTTAAGAAGATCTGGGTTCAGTTCCCAGAATCGACATGATGCTGTAACACCAGTACAGGGGATCCAGTGTGCTCCTCTGGCTTCCTCTGGTACTGCACACATATGGTGTGCAGAAATGCATGCAGACAAAATACTGAATACACATCGTGGTGGCTTGCATATGCTTGGCACTATTAGGAGGTGTAGCCTTGTTGGAGGGAGTGTGTCACTGTGGGGGTGGACTTGGGGACCCTTCTCCTAGCTGCCTGGGAGCTAGTCTTCTCCTGTTTATGTTTGGAACAAGATACAGAACTCTCAGCTCCTCCTGCACCATACCTGCCTGGACACTGCCATGCTCCCACCATGATGATAATGGACTTAACCTCTGAACCTGTAAGCCAGCCCCAATTAAATGTTGTTCTTATAAGAGTTTCCTTGCTCATGGTGTCTCTTTACAGCAATGAAAAAAATCTAACTAAGACACACATAATAAACAATAACATGAAAAAACAAATTGCACAAAACCTAGAAGGGGCAGCTTGACCCAGGCAGAGAGCAGCTCAGAACTATCCATGGTCCTGAGATCCCCAGGCCGAGTCCGCACTGACCCCTTGGCTCTCCAGAGACCTCGGCTTTTCTCTGTTCTGCTACAGTATTACTTGGGCTTTTGAGTCCTGCTGGCCATTCTGTTTTATGTCTCCTCCTTTTCTCTTTAACAAGTGTCAAGAAGCTAGTCTGTTGGTATACAGTCTGTGTAATTGTTTTCCTTCGTGATTGTCGTTCTTGAACCGAAAGGGTAAACTTAGCCTTGATAAATAGTGGATCACTCTATTCATCTTTAACTTTGGAAAAAACACCAGCCAGTGTTTAATTGTTATTCTTAGCCTTCTGGGCATTTGTGGTATTTATTCCATACATTTAACTTCTGTTCCACTAACATTTCTGTTTTCTTTTCTAGCCTTTCTTTCCTTTTCTTTATAATGCTTCCCTCTTGTCTCTTCTTTGTTTCTCAGGCTTTCTGCAATCTCTTCCATCTACAGCCGCTCACCTCCTTCTGGGTTTTAGGTTCCAGGGACAAATATGAGTCTCGGCTTTTCTTTGCCTTAATAGATTTAGCTCAGTATTTTTTGAGAGAGGAGCCCAAAATCTCCTGTGACTTTTCAGTTTCCCAGGTCCATCTCTCACTGTTTCTTCTGCATTGCATGGGGTCCTTCTCAACCTGATTTTCCTACCGAAGAACTTAGAGGCCTATGACTCCATACAATCCTGGCTGGCTAGCACATGAGGAAGCTTATACCATCCCAAGACTGTCATTCTGCCACTACCGTGCTTCGTTCTGTCTTATCTCCATCCAACAGTGTGGTCCATGATCACATGACACTCTTGTCTCAACTGTTAAATGTAAGACCCAAGAAGAAGGAAATGCTTGAATTATTTAAACTATAGAGTAAAAGGAGTTGGACCAAGTAACTGATTGGACAGGGGAGCTTGATGAAAACCATGTAGAACCGGAAGTGGGAATTTACTGCACATTTGAAGTGTTTCAGACTTGAGGATGAGAGACTGAAGAAGGGACAGGTTTAGAGATCTGGGGCCACATGAAGTAAGTTTTTTAATGTCTAGCTAATTTGGAGGTGTCTGAGATTTAACCTCTTATGCTTGTCTTCACACTGCATGTGATACGCACAGAATCTAAGTGGCATTTTGCAAATGTGCCAATTCAGGCACATGAATGAACTTAACAAAACTAGAGGTCAGGGCCAAAGCAGGAAGCCTCAACAAGGTGCTGCCAGCAGTTCTGAATTGTGTGTGTGCGTGCACATGGGTGGTGTGTATGGTGTATGTGTGGTGTAGTGTATGTGTGCACATGTGTGTATGTGGTACTGTTGCCACTGCTGTTGTTGCTGTTGACCGGAGAGACCCTCCTTGTGGTGGAAGAGGAAGATGATACATGCTGGGTAGGGCCTTCTCTTGGATCCCTGGAGAGTACACTGTGTCTGAAATAAAACATTTGTGTTCTGCATCATGGAGTCTTTCAAGGCATTAGGATATTATGATAATGATAAAAATAAATTTCTCCAAATTTTCAAGTCAGTAGAGAATGAAATGGGGCTGGGGGTGGTGACAAAGGTGATGCTTAAATACAAAGCAAATAACTGATTTTTCTAAGGCATCCATAGCGTGTGACTAAAAATAGCCACCTGTTTCAGGTTGGGCCCCAAATTGGAAGAGCTTTTCACATACCAGATTCAAAAAGGATCTGTCATGCAGTAGCCATGGCAACATCCCTGAGCAAATGTGGAGAGATGTTTTTGGAATAGGGCTGGAAATGAAAGTGGACGTGACAGTCTCTGGGTAAGGGTTGAGCCTCCCTGCTCTTCCCCGGGGGTTGAAGTCACATCTGTCTCTCTTATTCCCAGCTCTCCATTTTCTAGTCATTTTGTTTTTATTTTCTCTGTAAGTGTACCTTGTAGAGCTAATCAATGCCTTTCCAATGTGCTGGGCTGGGAGAGGAGAGGTCTCGGCATCCCACTCGCACTGCAAAGATATGCTAGGCTGCTTGGGGACCTTGGAAACTTTTGGTGGAGGGAAAGGTTCCAATGGGATGCGTGCTGTGCTAATCTGTTGTCTATGTTTTGCATGTCATGAGATGATCATGAGACACATTTAATCCATTCTTGCTGAGTAATGTGTCCCCTATCCCCCAAACACCCACACACATGTGCATGGAGGTCAGTGGATAACTTCTCCTGTTATTCCTCAGTAGTCATCACTTTTTTTTTTTTTTGAGATAGGGGCTCTCACTGGCCTGGGACTTGTCAATTAGGTTAGACTGGCTGACCAGTGAACCTGAGATTACCTCATCTCTACCTCCTCAGCACTAGGATTGCAAGCAGACACACAGCACCATGCCTAGCTTTTTAATGTGAGCTCTGGGGACTGAACTTGGGCCCTCATGGTTGTGTAGCAAGCACTTTAGAAACTAAACTATCTCACCAGCCCCTTAAAATGATTATTATTTATAATCTCATGCTGACAGTCCTGGGTCCCTTGCCTCTGTCCCTTAGTTTTCATGCTTTGCATTTCTCACAAGCCACTTGAGGTTAGGAAGTCCTCTGCTGGATGTCTCCGTAGTTCTGTGATTGTCTGTGAGTGGTAGGAGTAAAGACTTCCTTGAGAAAACTACAGAAAAGTGTTTCTTAATACCCTCCCTTCCAGCCAACTCTTAGCATCTCCAATTCTGACAAATGCTTGGAAGTTGTTAAGCAGGATTCTGTGCTACTCTCCCACCTTGAAGACAGTTGCAAATTATGACGGGATCAGCATCAATCACGGTGCCCATGGCGTGCCATCCAGTATATGAAAAATGCAGATGACTAAGGATGCTTCAGATGGTCCCAGGGACAGGCATGTGAGGAGAAGAGCAGAATCTGCGCAGTGTGTTCTCAAGACAGTTAAATATGGAAGCCACTTGGTCCTTAGGGAGATCCCTAAAATTGGAATGATGGTCAGGTGAGAGGTCAGTATAGATTTTCAGAAGATGAAGTCAAGAGTCTCTGTGGCACCCAGGCCTCTCCACTAGGCACTATCTGAATGCCCTGACCCCCAAGGAAGAGCTCGCCATGATTACAGAGCTCTAGGTCCTGGTCATTATGGTTGTGCAGAAACTGTTTCCCTAGCATTCTCCTTTCAGTCCTCTGGCTTACCGGACACACACACACACACACACACACACACACACACACACACGGCATCCATATCTGTGTGTTCTTTAGAGTATAGAAAGCCTAGGCTCAGTAGACTTATTAATTAATTAATTAACTTATTCTAAAAAGCTATCTCAAGGGCTACGTCCTGTATGCTAGGCATTGTGCTGTGTGTTTTATGATCCCTGTCCTCAACATACCTTGAATTTAGATAAGAATGGGAATCTTTCTTGTTAGGATGGTTCATGATGATGAACCATCGAGTACCAGGAAGTGTGGATTAGTTTGTAAGTGTATCCACTCTGTTTTCTTCCATTCTTTTTCTTAGTGTACTGGCAAAAGGAGATTTTCTGGTGCCAGAGAGATGGTCTCTCTAGGTCAGCTACATCCTAGACCTAACAAAGGAGCCCTCTGAGAGCCCACCTCTTCCATACATACCAACCAACTCTGAGTCCAAAAGGACCCGAAGTGTCCTCCTGAGAGCTCCCATTTTGAGCTACCTAGGTAAAGGCCAAATCACTCCAGGCAAGGAAACAAGTAGGCCACAAGGAGCAGTCCTCATGCCTCCGGAGGCTCCACAAGTTATGAAAAGCAGCCAGGGCAACATCCCCTGGTCTGCTTCCCCTATCTCACCATTGTTCCTTCAAACATCCTTTCTTCCTGTCTGGCCAGCCCTGTTGCTTTCTGTGTAGTCCTGTGGGTTCTGGTGGCCCTTTTCTCTTAGAAACTGCACTGTCAATAGTCCACTGATCTATTGGGCTCAGCAAATAATGATGATGATGATGATAATAAAGTATAAGTTTTAAAACATGGCCTGAAATCTAGAGGCAGGACTCATATATTCAAACTTGTGCCAACCACTCACTGAGTCATAGCTACAGTTTTTCATCTCAGGTTAATACACACACACACACACACACACACCAGAAAGTGGTGGGGTGGAATTCCATGAGATAACCCATACAAAACATTTAATGGTCACATGATAGTTCATTCTAGATAAATGCCATCTATAGACTATTGGGCCTTGTTTTTTTTTTTTTTTTTTTTAAAGTCTGGAACCAGATGAAACTTTCTAGAATTTTTAGTCTTCATAGCTATGATCTCACCTGTTCCCACACATGTTCTCACAGTGTGTTTTATGGACAAGGAACTTGAGAATCAAAGATCCTGATCTAGTGGGAAGGATTGGATTAGAACCCAGCTCTCTCAATAATGAGTTCTTCCAGGTGAGATGTGCTGTGACTAGTATTTGGCTTTCAGACAGACAGGTTAAGAGCAGCCCCCATTACCTACTAATTACTCCGAGCACGTTGAGGAACCTGCATATCTCCCTGCTTTCATCTTCAAAACTGCTTCATCACTTGAGATTTTAAACAAAGCGCTTAATCAAAGCTGGTTAGATTATGGGCAAACAAGCACGCTCATACCGTCTTTTCCTTTCTATTATTTTGAAAGAGAGTCTTGCTGGACTTGTATAGCCCAGGATAGCCTAAAACTCATGATCTTTCTGCCTCAGCCTCCTGAACTGGGATATTAGGCCAGTGCCAGCATACCTGGCTAGTAATTCTGCTTTCTCATAAGGCAAATCTCAGATAAGGGAAAGGCTTCTGCACACAGCTGCTCATCAAAATGCTGCCTGAATAATAGAATTTATAAGAAAATGACATGCTCCATAGCAGGGAAATATAAAAATGGGAAGTGTGATATTTCCTCATGCTGGGGCAATCTAAAACCGTTAAAAATGACGTTTACAAAGTTCAGCACATAAACCGGGTTTACTGTCAGATCAATATGGCATGCCTTCTCTCCCTCTCAGAAGCCAATGTTTCATTTTATCACAGTTGTATATGGCTTAAAGATGCAGCTAGTGTCACCAGACTCGTTAGGAAAAATTAAGAGTTTGCCAGCCATGCCTCCCCAGAGACTACTGTTTTCAACTTCTTTAGCTGACTATTTGTCTTCCTTCTTTCTTTTATTCTTTTTCTAAATATCCAGCTCATATTTGGTATTTTCCTTAATGCATCCAAAATAATAACATTAAAATGTTCTTCTGGGGCTGAGATGATGCATCTTCCAGTGAAATACTCAAGTACAAAGACCTCAAAGATCCTTAGAACTACATGGAAAAATTTGAGATTGCAAATGTAGTGTAGCAGATTGAAGTCTCAGCATCGGGGAGCTGGAGACGGAAGGATGCTGCCGGATCAACGGTCTGATATCCTAGTTTATACAGTAAGCTCTGGGCCTACAAGATACTATTTTAAAAGAAAGACAGGCCGTTAAAGAGGAACAACTTCTGGAGTTGACCTCTGGCTTCTACATGCATGCTCATACACATGTGCTCATGCCGACACATAGAGGTTTGGGATGCTATCTCCCTTACAGAAAATGTTCAAGGAAGCAATGATCTTTGCAAGTGCGAAGAATGGGGAAGAGATGCTTGCTGACTGGAAAAGAAGCCAGTGGGAGCTCAATGAGATCCACATGAGAGAGGACCAGGGAGAACAAGTATCTTCCAGGTGATTTCCAGAGAGGAGAATTATGAGTCCCCCTGTCCCCTTCTCATACTTCCCTATACTGATCACTCTTTTCTGTCATTGTAGATAAAATATTTGGTTCTAAAGACTGATGAAAGTCATACTTGCTCCCAGTAGTATGTATGGAAAGCCAGTCCCTACAGGACCTAGGATTGCTTCTTCAGGCTCTCAGACATGGTCATTTTCTTCCCCCTGTTGTTCTGAGTACCACTGTGGTTTCTGTTCCTTGCAGCATAGACAGAGGAGACCATTGCAGGTGGATCCAGAAATAAATCTTTGGGTGGTTTTATCTGCTGCTGCTGCTGTATGACTTTCTGCAGAATCTGAGCCAAGCCTGCAGAGACACTAAGGTCTGAGATGTGGATGGCCAGCTCTGAGCCAGGTGTGGCCTGCAACAAGCCTCAGGTTCTCAATCCCAGTTATATTCACTACTTTTCTTTCACTGTGACAAGATACCTTGACAGAACAACTCAGGAGGAAAAGGATTTCTTTTAACCCAATGTTTGAGGTGGGATACCGTCTATTATGACCGCTGAGGAAGGCTAAACATAAGTTGGTATCTTATCACAAGTTTATTATGCAATAAGCAGAGAACTAAATACAACTAAAGCAGGTGGTTATGGCTGTTGAAGACTCACCACTGGTGGCTTACACCCACCAAGGCTACATATCACAGAGATTCTATAAACTTCTCCAAATAGCATCATTGGATGCAGACCAAGGGATGGAGAGGGAGACCCGTGAGGGACACTGCACATTCGAACTGTACCAACATCTACTGTAGACTACTGATGACTCAGTCCCAAGGGGCTCTGAGAAGCTCAGAAGAATCAGGTCCTGGCAGGAGAAGTATGCAGCCAAGTGGATGGCAAAGGCTTGTGGGACAGAGTCGGTTGGGAATGGAGTACTCAAGAAAGAAAAAGATGACTAACAACGTGAGTCCTTACACCAGTGTTTCTCAACCTGTGGGTTGCATATCAGACACCCTGCATATCAGATATTTACATTACAATTCTTAACAGTAGCAAAATTACAGTTATGAAGTAACAATGAAACAATTTTATGGTTGGGGGTCACCACAACATGAGGAAATGTATTAAAGGAACATGTACCTGCTGTCTCAGTATCAATTTTAGGGCTGTGCCAGGCTATTGGGCTACTACTTGTGGCAGCAAATCCAGTGCAACCTTGGGAAGATACCGGAAAACACCCAAAACCCTCGTGGGAGGGATGGACCTTCATGGGAACACTCGATGAGCTACGAACACACATATCTGTTTTGTCACTCGTGGAAGGAGCCATTCACACCATTATCAGCCTGGTGTGCACATGACAGAATAGCTTTCAACAGCTTCTAGAAATTTCCTTCAGTTAGTAAAGGAAGTTACTGGGAGCTGGAAATCTGGAGAAGTACATGAAGTATAAAAGGTTTCATGTCCAAGGACTTCTACCTGGGGGGAGGGAGGTCATTTCCCAGGGCGGGGCAATGAAAGTTAGCTTTGCTCTTCTGTCTCTTGGTCATATAGTCTGATTATTCCAAATCAGCACATTGTAGAAGTGAAAGGGGCACTGGTGAAATTCGCCGTTGTTGTGGATCATTTGTGGATATGAAAATGCTGATCTCATAAAAGCACAGAAGACAGTAAGAATCACCGGAGGTTATAATGGAGAAGATCTAGGGGAATTGGATCACAGGTACAAAATACAACTGTTTGTATAGGGGCAATGAGTTATAATGTTCCCTAGCACAGTAGATTCACTGTCATTCACAGCATGTTAGTACATATTATTAAGTACTAGAGATGAGGTCACAGGTTGCCAGCATAAAGGAATGATAAAGTTTAGGGAGATGGAAATGGTAATCACTGTGACTGAAACATAATACACTGTATACATCTATCAAGTGATCATGCTGTATCCCATAACTATGCATAAGTATTAGACATGAGTGGTGACGTATAGCTGGGCAACAGATGTGAATATGGACTGTCCTAGGCATGCCAGGCAGAGAGTCTCTCCATCTGTTTGAATA
Organism: Grammomys surdaster; assembly: GCF_004785775.1. Taxonomy (NCBI): domain Eukaryota; kingdom Metazoa; phylum Chordata; class Mammalia; order Rodentia; family Muridae; genus Grammomys; species Grammomys surdaster. The sequence goes on along the minus strand of NW_021604762.1, from coordinate 2,470,834 downwards.
GGGATGTGACCCAGACAGGTGACAAGCAGGACAATACTGTTCTGCTTGTTTCTATGTCAACAGATTCTCCAGTGTTTTAAACAACTGAGTGAAAAGACAGAGTGTCAGCTCCATGGATAGACATTTAACAAAACTTATGGAAGCTATCAGATTAATGGGTATTTTCATCTCTTCATGCTGACAGACTGGTGCATAGCTGGAATGGGAACGGTTTCCTAGAGTGTCTACGGAACACTAAGGGAGAGAGAGGAAGGGAGAAGGAAAGGGAGGAAAGAAAGGAGGAGGGATGCAGGGAGAGAGAGAAGGAGGGACACAAGAGAGGGAGGAGAGAGAGGGAAAACATACATACCTGTGTGTGCATGGTCAGTTATCAGAAAATGCTTGTTGGGGAAGGAATGTGCAGAGAACAACAAAAGCATTTCTTCGAGGACAAGAAAGGGAAGCATTTCTAGACAGAGGAAACAGTTTACATTTAGGCAGAGCTGCACAGGACGAGTGCTGGGTTGGGGCCTGTGGACCAGCATTCTTCCATACTATTGACTAGTACTGATGACCAGACTTCTATGTTCAGATACTTATACACTAGGATTACAAGTGATAGTGACAGTCAAGATGTGGAAACAGCCCACATGTACACTAACTGATGAGTGGGTAAATAAAGTGTGGCACGTGCAGAAGATGAACTATTAATTGACCATGAAAGGGATGGAATTCTGATATATGCTGTAGCAAATGAACCTTAAAACCATTATGCTAAGTGAAAGAAACTAGACAGGAACCAACAAATGTATATAATTCTGCTTGCATGAAAAACTCTGATGGGCAAATTTACATACAGAAAATGAATAGTGGCCCCCAGGGCCTGGAGGGAGGGTAATGGGTTACTATTTAAAGAGTTCAGAGTTCCCACTAGAGAGGATCTGCAGATAAATAATAGTAATGGCTGAGTAGATGTGCTCGATATTACTGAATTTTACACTTAAAATGACTGAAGCAGTGAAGTTTGTGCCATGCATAATTTACACAACTTTAGAAATCCCTGTTTTCATGGCGCTTTTGTGAGAAGACAGTCAATAGACAGAAATTCGATTAGACTCTCACAATATGCTGAGTACAAGGAAGGAAGAGTCCTGAGAGAGGAAGGAGGAGTAAGGAAGCACTTGGGAGAGTCAGTGCGTGCTTTTGATGGCAGGGTAGCACTGTAGGGAATCAAGAGTAAGAAGAGAATTCGAGAGGTGGAGGTAATGGGTTATATGATGGAGGACCCCAGTGTTGTAATTAGATCTTCTGTCTCTATCCTGAGAGTCAATGTAGAGTTTAAAGAAAGGCAGGGGTGGGTTACCTTTGGCCAGTGCACAGAAAATACCAGTGACTGGCCAGATGCAGAACTCGGTCCTCTTCTGGACAGGGATGAGGAAGGCATCAGATTGGGTGGTGGGGAAGTGTTTGAGATATGGAGTCAGCCAGCCCTGGGGACTAGGCAGAGGTGAGAAGTGAGAGGGGAAGGGACACCAGGTTTCTTGCTTGGGACCCCAGGTGAATGTCAGTACTTTAGTTAAGCCAGGGATCATAGTTGGAAGAAAAAGATGTTGGGTTTAACACTGAACATGGAGTCTTTGGAAGGTTCAGGGCACCAGTTAGTAGGCATCTCTGTGAAAAGACAAGCAGCAGAATGGAAGAAAATCTCTGCCAGCCGCTCATCTGACTGAAGACAAGTATCAAGACTACATTACATTTTAAAAAATTAATGACAAAATGAGTCAATGACCTGGCCACATCTTGGCTATTGATGTACGAATACCGAAAAGGACAAATGACAAAATGGTCAACATCTTAGCCACCAGGAAATAATAAAGCAAAACTATATTGAGATTCTACATAATGCTCTTCAAAATGGCTGCTGGTGAGGATGTGGGGAGGGGAAGCTTATATGTCATTGGCATGAATGCAAATTAGCTCAGGCAATATGGAAAGCAGTATGAAAGTTTCTCAAAAAGTAAAAGTGATAGGAGTAGCCTATGACTCAGCTATGCCACGCTTGGGTATGTGCTCGAAGCTGCCTCAAGCAGCATGGAACAGAGATGTACATACAACGACATTCACAGCATCACTTATCATCATAGTCAAGACGTGGACTCAGCCTCAGTGCCTGAAACCCACGAATGGATGGAGGAAATGTGCTGAATATGCTGACTAGTGCAATTCTCTCATAAAGAAGAATGAAATCGTGTCAGTCACAAGACAGTAGATAGAAGCAGAGGTAAGATTGGCAAGATGTAGGAAGAAAACATTGAGTGTTTTTTCTCACATGTGGAACAAGAGAGAGAGAGAGGGAGAGAGAGAGAGGGAGAGAGAGAGAGAGAGAGAGAGAGAGAGAGAGAGAGAGAGAGAGAAACAAAGCAAAAGCCTGGAAAATAGAGAAACTACTAGAAAACTGGAAATTAGAGAAACTACTAGAAAAGTATAAGGGACATGGCAAAGCAAGAAGGGAGGATAAAGAAAACAACCGGGAAGTGTGTATGGTCTACTGATGTGTGGTCTGTTCATGTGTGGGAATGACACAGTAAAATGTGCTAATATGTACAACACATACACATTATTAATCAGACTTTTAAAATACACTGGCCTGTAAGAGTGGTTACACTTGGGAGGCAGAAGCAGGCAGACCTCTGAGATGTCCTACAGAGTGAGTTCAAGGACAGCCAGAGATACACAGAAAAACCTTGTTTTGAAAAACAAGAGAGAGAGAGAGAGAGAGAGAGAGAGAGAGAAAGTGGAGCGAGGATGTATACTCTGAAAGCCCATCCCCAGTGATGCACTTCCTCCAGGAGAGCTCCAACTCTTAAAGGTTCCATAACCTCACCAAACATTGCCACTAACTGGGAACCAATGTTCAAACACCTGGGAGACACCCGTCATTCAAACTGCTACAGATAGGAAGGGTCAATCCTTAGCTGACAGTGAATTCCACTCTACCCAGTACAAGCCGAGTCCACAGAGGGAGTCTTCGTTCAGGGCATTCAGCTGTTCTGAGCACCCGCTGTGGGGAGGACATTGGAGTCCTAATGATGGTCACCAGAACAATGCTCTTGAGTTGATCTCGAAGTCTTAGTCCAACTTTAAGGACCTATGTCTTCCCCAATCTGGACTTGTTTGGACTTGCCTTCTCTGCTCCATTCTTATTCCCCCACATCAGTGCTGAGTTAGGACCATTTGAGGCCTACAGGTTTGTTGGTAGCTGGAAAAGACCTAGAAAAAGCAGACCAGGCAACATACACACACAGAACTTGATGAGGCCCTGGGAAAGTCACCCTCCATGCAGTTCCCACCCCTCCATGGCTGAAGTAAGACCTTGCTGTTCAGTGTTCCAGTGCTTTAAGCTAACAAACAGCACAATCTGCCTGTCTGTCCTGTAGTCCAAACCCTTTTCCTTTGCCCTTCTGTGCATCCCCTGCCTGGCCCTCAGCTTGCCCTCACACGCTTTGGCTTAGGATATGCTTTGTTCTAGAAATGTTTCCTATCCTGTGAGGGTGCTGCGGGCTTCTCCCTTGTGGTCACCTGTGGGACCCTTTGGCCCCTATTCTCTTTACACTCCACTCTCTTCCTACAAGAATCCTGTTTTCCCTTGAAGATAGAAGGCTCAACCAGGGCAGTCTCTGGTCGGTCTAAGAGGCTCAGGATACTTTGGTGTATGAATGATGTAGTTACTAATTATGGTGTGTGGGAGGTGGGACTCGGGTGTGTCTGGAATTCTGAGAAGTAAGCAGAACTCTGGCAACTTACAGTCCCCTGATCCTTGCCTCTTGCTTACTTCCCCAGCTGGGAACACGCTAAAGCCAGCACGGAGCTCATCCGAATGCTGTCCCCAGGATGCAGAGCCTCAGCTATGTGGACACCCCACGGCATCACAGACAGGCCCTCGGAGGATACCCTCTGAAGGATGGCACAGTGGGGGTTCTCGTTGAAGCATTCAGGGGCTGCGACAGATTGGTTTTGGGAGTTGTGGGGGACATAGTCACTGTACAAAGCCTGCTTGAGGCCCTCGGTTGCTCTTTGACCTTGTTTGTGATTCTCCCTGCTTCTCAGACACTTCCTAGCTGCATCATATATAAAAGTCCAGCATTCCTACATATTTACAGGCTCCGTGAGTCACTGCGACTCATTTTCCCGTCTTGTCACCCCAAATAGTTTTCTCTTTAGCCTCCAAGCAAGGGCTCAGCACCAGCCAATCATTTAAATGAAAGTGTACATTTTTATTGTTAAAAAATTCCTTGTCTAACATGGGACAAAAATTCACCAATACAAATATTTAACTGCAGGATAGCCACCACCCCCCCTTTCTTAAAATCTGCATCTAGCTCAGGCAATACAGATATTTTCCCACTGAATCCCTGGACTGCTAGAACTTTCCAAGGCTCTGTGGTCTGTTCTCTTACACCCAGGGAGATTTTAAAATGAAAAACATAAAATAACCTCCCAGAGTGAGAGGTATTGGTCCCATTTTTCCACTGTGTTTGTTGGCTGAGTCTCCTCAGTAAAGCCATGGCTCTCCGGTATTTTGGTTACTTATGATTATGTTTCATTAAGTAAACCCGACTTACCAAAAGAGAGGCAGGGGCAGCCAGATTATAGCATCTCACAGTCCTCGACACTTTTGTAGTCGATACTAATTTCTCCCTGGAAAACTTGGCCTCTTGAGATTTGTTCTTTCCACGATCAGCATTCCTTAAGCCTCCTGCCCAAAGGCTTCATCACTCATGAATAACCCATATGACTTGTTGCATCGCCTCGGAGTTTATTTCTGTGCAACGTGAGGAGACGAAAGGAGGGATCTCTGAGAGGAGGTGGAGGGGTGCAAAGGCAGGAGACATGTGAACATCTTGTTGAACCAGAAGACAAGCTTTTTTTTCCCCTGCAATTATCATTTCTAGTTAGCTGAGATATTCACGGATAAAACTGTTGAGTACAGAAAAGAGAGGTTGGGTCAGACGGCTGGGGTGTATGTGTGTGGGGGGGCGTGTAATAGGGAAAGGTACCGAGGTGGCAGCATGGTGTGTGAGAAGACAATGCCTGTACTAGAGAAGTGGGCAGAGGCCAATAGGCTTCTGGAAAGCATCCTGAAGAAGCTGGGAGCCTTGGTCTCCCCTGACTTGTCTGTGACTCAGTGTGAGCCCAAGGCTGGGCCCACCACCTTTCCTCTAATGACCCCTATTAGGTCTTGCTACTTTTCCAGCCTCTCATTGCAAAGATTGTGTTTGTGAAAGAGTCAGAGCTGGCAGGACACAACCTGCCGAGCGAGCCATGAAGTGTCATTTGCCCTGTGCAGCTCCAGTGGGTCACAGTCAGTGTCTTGCTTCCAGGAGCAAGTGACATTTGACCTCTGCATCTCCACCCACAGCATGTTTTGACCTTGGACACAAGCAGGTTCCCAGGAGCTGGGCTTTGCTGCCGGCCAGTTGCCAATGCTGATTTTACACATTCTGAATCTCTCTCTTTTTTTTTTAACGAGTATTTATTCTACTTATAAAATAGCAACTGCAGGGCTGTAAACTCACTGATCATGTGACTGGAAGTACTCGCTTTAATTTTCTGAGGTAGAAGAAAGCATTCTAACCCTTTATTAATCCCTGTCCTTTGTCAAGGGCTTCACAAGCAGAGCTTATTGTCTGAAAAGCTGGATACCATGGAAGATGTGAGAGTGACCCAGTTCTCCCTCAAGACAGAAGATCAGTATCCACCAAACCGCTCAAAACTGTGCCCGATGACTGGCACCCTCTGTCCTTGTGACCTCATGTGCTTCTGCCCCATGTCTCTTTGTACTCCCACAAGCAAGAACTTGCCCACTTCTGGCTGAAGATGTCCTTTCTCTGGTCATTGGTCACCCCAAACTATTTCCTTGGCCTTTAAACACAAGGGTATCCTTAAATATCTCGTTTGAAAACTTGTTTTCAGTTAGCCTAGAAAACCACAGGTTTCATTATGACATTCTAGGACGTATACAGCTTGTCATTTGTCCTCTCTGCCTCCCTGGTCCTTCTTTCCCGCTTCTGCTTTTATGTCCTCTATATTCTCTTACTGACTCCTGTTCTAGTCTCCTGCCTCACTTTAGACTTCTTCCTCTCCCCATAGTTCCTTTTCTGCTTTCATGTCCTACATACATACACATGCACACACACACACACATGCGCGCACATGCACACACACATGCACACATGTATACACATATACACACATGTACACACACATGCACACATATGCACATGCACACATACACACCCACACACACACATATACACTTGTACACATATGTATACACACACACCCATACACATACATATGCACACACATGCATACACACACAGGCACACATGCACATGCTAAATTTAAATTATGTGTGTTTACTTTCTTGAGAAATCTTCCCTGACTAGTCATAACCACTCTGTTACAGCTCACTTCCCTAAGTGTCCCTGGACTCCTGAGTGTTCCCAGAGTCACGGCGTCCATCACCCTTGTTTCTGGTCACCATTCCTCTGGACTTCTCATCAGCAGCCATTTGTCTCAGCCATTAAATTACCTCACAGAGCTCTGGTTCGGGCTGGCTGTGTGGAAGGGAGCGGAGTCGGTCTAGTGACAAGGGTTAGAGTGATCAGGATTGGGCAGGAGAGGGTGAGCATTCAGTGGAGCAAAGCCGTCACACAAGCCTGCCTGGGTTCCAGCAGACTGGGGCAGTGGAAGGGAGGTAACTAAGACCTATTGCTCAGGTGTGTCAGTTTCTGTGTGAGAACTCATTTCCCAAGTGATCTTTCCTTAAAGGAGATTTGCTTATAGCACTTAGGATGTCCATCATCGGCCTATGAGGAATGGGTACAGAGGCTCAGGGGACTGGAGACACAGGTCAAGCCGTAAAGTTCTTTCCTTGTAAGCATAAGGACTTGACTCAACCCCTAAACCCACCTTTTTAAAACAGAAAAATGCAGCCAGGCATGGTGACGCCCTTAGTACTAGCACTGGGAGGCAGAGCAGACAGAGCTCTGAGTTCAAGGCCTGCCCTGGTCTACAGAGTGAGTTCCAGGACAGCCAGGGCTACACCGAGAAACCCTGTTTCAAACAAAACAAAACAAAACAAAACAAAAACAAACAACAAAAGGAAACAGCCTGGGTGGTGGTGATACTTGTAACCATAGTGCCAGAAAAACAGAGAGGAGGATTCTTGGGGCTCACTGGCCAGCAAGCCTTCCTTCCCCATTTGCTGAATTCTAGGACAGCCAGAGGCCCTTAAAACACAAAACAAAAACCCAGCAAGAAGGCAAACAACACCCGAAGCAGGGCAGTGAGGGTGGCGTCTGGCCTCCACATGCACATTCATGCATATACACACGTGAAACACACACAAGAACAAACAAACAAACAAACAAACAAAGGCTCAGCTGAGTGGAGAAGTTTGCTTAAAGACCTTGGAAGTGACAGGTAGGGGAAGGGTGTGGAGAAGAGAGTTGGAATGGGCCATAAAGAGTAAAGTTTTAAAGTTTAAGGGAAGGCTTTGTGCTTTGAACTTACTGTGGAAGATTCTGACTATTTGATTTTTTTTTTTAAAAAAAAAGGAGTATGGCAATTTTATTATTATTATCAATGACATTTCGGAGCCTGGGACCAGTTCTGATCCTTTAGCCAGCCTTTCCCAGGGCCCTTGGCTTGAAGTGTATTAACAAATGTGTCATCTTAATCAAAGGAGGCAGAAACCAAATGTAGCAACGACTTGGCATCCAAAACCCAAGATTCCTATGCAAACAAAAGATAGGAACAATGAAGGATATATTTTGTGACATTTTACGTTTACACAGTTGTTCCCATGTCCTGGTCCACTCAGATCGATGTTCTGTCATCTGGAGAAGAGAGATTGAATTCAGAGAGTTAGAGTAACTAGAGCATTGGTTCTCAACCTGTGGGTCATGGCCCTTTTGGGGAGGTCACATATCAGATATCCTGCATATCAGAGCTCTACATTATGATTCATAACAGTAGCAAACTATAATCATGAAGTAGCAACAAAGATAATTTTATGGTTGGGGGTCACTGCAACATGAAGAACTATATTAAAGAGTCGCAGTGTTAAAAAGGTTGAGAGCCACTGGTCTAGAGTGTCCTGGAGGAGTGTCCTGGAGGTAGGGGAGGCAGATGGAGTCCTATGAGGATAGGGTTCAGGCAAGTGGGAAACTGCTGCATCTCTGGGAAAGCATTAGGGAGTTCTCCCTGGCCCAGCAGTTACAAAGATGCAGTGTGGTATGCCTAGGCACAAGACACCTGGCCTCCATCTCTCTGTCCTTCTCTACCCTTGGGGTAAGTTTCCCATGGCTTAAAATAGACTGTCAACAGGATTTAAAATTACCATGGAAACTAACCTCTGGCCACATGTGGGAGGGATCTTGTAAATTAGGTTAATTGAGGTGGGAAGACCCACCCTGAATGTGTGTCCCAGACTCAAAAGAGAGAAAAGGAAGGCTGAGCACCAGTACTTCTTTCTCCGCATCCTGACTGTGGGTGTGACCAGTGCCTCATGCCCCACGTTTTTCCTTCCTCCATAGATTGTGCCCTTATAAACTGTGGGCTGAAATAAACCCTCCCTCCCTTCCTCAAGTTGCTTTCATTGGGTATTTCATCACATCAGCTGTGAGAGAGGGAGTTGATACAGTGAGTACATGAGCCTCCTGCATGCTAATAAATGCTTAGGTCCGTAAAGGCTTCCTGCAGGAGCCAGGGCACAGAGCAGAGGATGCTGGGCCATCAACCATTCAGTTAGCAGTTGGGCGAGAATGCCATCTTTACCAACTTGGAAAGGGGTCATGTTTGAAGACCAAACAGGGACATGCCACATCTCAAAAGGAATCCAGCACAGACTGAGCAGTAGTACAACTTTCCTTAGCCTCATTGTCAGGGAAGGCGCAGGCATGGCGAGCAAGCCTGAGCTTAATACAGCTAAAAACTGAAAGCATCATGCAAGACTCTGGTGCCTGATTTTACCTGCAAATGACCATGCTGGTGTTTCTGCACTTGCTACAATGAGGGCTTGAGATAGAAAATCAATCCAATTACAAGGAAATAAAGGCACTGTGGAACCAGACATTTCTGGCTGGGGAGTCATATTCCTGCGTTTACTTCTTGCCTCTGCTACTTCTTTCTTCAACATGCCACCGTCCCATCTACTCAAACCTGCTGAACTGTGCTCCGGTTTATAGAAATGTGGACCTAACAGAAGACCCCAAAATATATAGCCTAGAAATAATGAAACCAGAGGGAGTTTAGGAAAATCCTGTATCTTTATTTCACCAGTGAAGAATCTGAGCCCAGAGAGGGTGTCACTCTGCTCAGTGTCCCCAAATCACTGAGCGGTAGAATCTAGACAACCCACATTGGGAGCTGCTCCCCCCAAGTCTTTCCTCAGGGTACCTCTCATCCCTCTCGGTCACTTCTCCATGGGCCTCCCTCCCAGTCATGGTCTCACCCATAGCTACAGCTTGTAACTAGTCCTCTTCCAACTCAGGCACAAGTCTGGGCCTCCAGCAAGAAGACAGCTGCTGGGTCTCCTAAACTGTATCTATGACACGTAGCAGATGGTGTCAGAACAGGGACCAGAGGAGCCAGGGCTAAGGAGGACAGCTCAATGGGAAGACCTATGGGTCACTCTCCTATAAAGTGACTTCTTGGCCCCAGAACAAAACACTTCTCTAACATGCCATGGATCATGGCTTGTGGGAGACGACATGACACATGCCAGAGATTCTTTCCAAGCCACAGTGACTTTGGAGCCATGGTAGCAAGTCTCCCTACTGGGCCCAGAGGAGGTCCTGGGCCTCGCTAGGTTAGGAGCACTGGCTGCCAAGATATCTCCCCAAACACAGAACACTGAAGGGAACAACTGGTAAGAACTCTGGGCCCTAATGGTCAACTCTAAAAGAGGGCAAACCCGGCACTGAGTTTATGCTCCCAGCTATTAGCCAACAGCGTTGTCTCTAATCCTCTGGAAGACAAGAGTTCACTACCTACTTTGTAGAGATGAGAAAATGAAGTAAAAAAAGGCTAAATGTCTTAGTTACAGTTACTATTGCTGTGCTAAAACACAAAGACCAAGAGCGACTGGAGGAGGAAAGGGTTTATTTAGCTTATACTGTTCATCATTGAAGGAAGTCAGGGCAGAAACTCACACAGGGCAGGAACCTGGAGACAGAGGCTGATGCAGGGGCCATGGAGGGGTGCTTCTTACTGGCTTGCTCCTTATGGCTTGGTCAGCCTGCTTTCTTATAGAACCCAGGACCACCATTCCAGGGATGGAAACACCCACAATGGGTTAGGCCCTCCTTCATTGGTCACAAATTAAGAAAATGCCCTACAGGCTTACTACAACCTTATCTTATAGAGGTATTTCCTTCCTTCTTTCCTTCCTTCCTTCCTTCCTTCCTTCCTTCCTTCCTTCCTTCCTTCCTTCCTTCCTTCTTTCCTCCTTTCTTTCATTCTTCCTTCCTCTCTTTTTCTTTCTTTCCTTCTTGCATTTATTTGTTTGTTTGTTTTTAGAGGCAGGGTTTCTCTCTGTAGCCCTGGCTGTCCTGGAATTGGCTCTGTAGATCAGGCTGGCTTCAAACTCACCTGCCTTTGCCTACCTAGTGCTGGGATTAAAGGCATGTGCCATCATTACCCTGCTATGGATGTGGTTTTTAAGTCGAGGGTCCCACCTCGCAGATGGTGTTAGCTTGTGTCAAATTGACATAAAAATGCCCAGAACCTTAAGGTACTTGGTGAAGGTTACACAGCTTTTAAGAGGGGTCCTGGGACTAGAATGCAGGAATGTCTTACTCACGGGGCCCTGGCCTTTCAAGATAGCTATGCTGTGTCTTCAGCTCCATAGGAGCTCAGGGCCATGCTTCATGGCTTTCCCGAGTCTCTCCTAGGAGTTTCTTTCCTAGACTTCCTTCTCATGAAAATCTGGCTCACAGGGAAGGGATTGTGCACAGCATGACCTGTCCCAGAGTCACACACTTGTTTCAGCTCTGGCCACGTTGTCTAACCGACCACTTCTTTCCCAAGGAGGCTGTTATTTAGACAGAAACTGGAACTAAATCTCAGGATCTGCGGTTAGCCTGTTTCTGCTGTAGCAGAGGTTTCCAACCTGTATAATTATAAAATATAGACATTGAGTTCTCACACTCTAGAGGCAGGACTGTTCAAGGTCCAGGCACCAGCATGTAAGGCCTTCTTCCTTCATCATAACATGGTAGAGGCCATCAGGTAGCAACAGAAAAATTGTGTTAGAGCTATTATCCTTGTATGAGGACACCATTGGGGGTGGTGTCTCATTAATATGACTTCATGTAACCCCAACTACCCCACAAATGTCTGTCTCTAAGCAGAATCACAGAATCAATATAAGACATTTAGAAATTCGGTTTTCAACACATGATTTGTGTGGGTTTTTCTCTCTCTATTTCTTTCTTTCTTTCTTTCTTTCTTTCTTTCTTTCTCTCTTTCTTTTCTTTCTTTCTTTCTTTCTTTCTTTCTTTCTTTCTTTCTTTCTTTCTT
>NW_021604762.1:2382032-2459256 GCF_004785775.1 Grammomys surdaster | reverse complement strand
CTTTCTTTCTTTCTTTCTTTCTTTCTTTCTTTCTTTCTTTCTTTCTTCCTTTCTTTCTTTTAATCAGAGGAGGTCTCACTATGCAACCCAGGCTGGTGTTGAAATCCTGGTCCTCCTGCCTCAGCCTCCAAAGGGCTGAGATTACAAGGATGTGTCATCATTTCTGCCCCAACATACGAACTTGGAAGGCACATTTAATATGGAGCCCACACTCTCTTAGGGACGTTCTAAGTTTTGACTGCAGCAGCCCCCAACTGGGAGCAGCACTCAGCAAAGGCTGATCACCTGTTTCAGCTCTGAGCAGAGCCTGACTTAATCCAATAAAGCCCAAGGCCAAGTCAATACTCCCCGAGGTGCATGACTTGTCATTCAATACTGAGCTCATACAATTAGTCAGCCATGATGAACAGTTTCTTAAAGGAACTGTGCTAGTAGTTTTACACAGCTTGGCCAAGTCATTCTTCTAGTCTTACTTGGTGAGTTTCTGGATTATAATTTGTTAAAACGATATTTCGTATGACTTCTGCTAACAGTTTATTCTTAGTATCTTCTCAACCTTCATGTCTATTGTCTTCCACATGCATGGAAAGATAGGAGTTCATCCTTCTGCATCCAACAGTGGGGACTCTTGCCATTCCGACCATGATCCTTCATTACAGGATTACAGTTTCTTCTCCACACGTTCTCTCATTCATCGCTCACACTTGAGTGTGCACCTATGCATACACATGCCAAAGGGAACTCTGACATAGAGAAGTCTGAGAGCTGTTTCTATTTCCACTCCAATCTTTAGATGCTGCCTGTGCTTGGAGTGGGGACTCTGAGAATAGAGAAGGCCTAACTATTGGATCAGGACAAGGAAGATCCCCTTCATCCTGTCTTGGGCCTCGAGGTATCTCCTGCTCTTTGAAGGGTTAAGGTGTCCTGCAGTGGTCAAGAGGCTGCCAGCCCTGCTCTGAGCTAGTCCTGACTCAGAGCTATGTGTGGTCCCCTGCTACATCCTGTTATGAAGGATGCTGATCTCTATTTCCATGAGTCTGTTCTCATTCCCAGTCAGGGAAGGAAGTCAGATACGGGAAATAGCTCTGGGCTTGAGAGAATTACCTGGCTTTTGCCTCTTTCCAGTGTGATGGCTTCTCGGAGCCTCCGTCTGGCCCATAGGAATAGCATGTGGCAGTGAGGAGCCAGCAGCCTGTGGAGGAGCTATCCTGGTCATTGGCAGAGATCAAAGGAAGACGGCATTTTGGTAGCATTAAAAATAGATACCGTTGTTATTTCAAAACTGTTTTGCTAGCATTAAGGAGCAAATGTTGAATTTTGCCCAATCCCACAGGCCTTCCTCCCTTATGCTAATTTCCTAGTCCAGTGGCCTTTGAAGGCTATTGATTGTAACCTAGAGATATTTATTTTACATACAGGCTTCACATGTACAGTAAAACATACAACTGAAAGGGACCAGGAAACACGCTTATGCATAAGCTTTATATTCTACTGGATTCGATTTCATTTCTTTAAAGCTTCTGGTTATTGCCCATTTCCTGAACCCATTGATCCACTACTGGCAGGTAGCACCCACAATTTGAAGCCATGTCCTTCCTTCTTTCCTTCAGTGTTGTCACTATCCCGTTCTATGGCCTGGGGCAAGTCACCAAAGTATATAGATTTTGCCTCTGTCCATTTGTAGGAAGGGGCGTGGTTAACAAACTTTTTGATTCCCAGTTCTGTGATTCGGAGTGCTTCTTCCTTTTAAAAGGATTGCCGGTAGTATTTTCCCAAGCCAGTCCCGATTGAAATCTAAAGTCTAAAACTCAGAGCTGTAAACACTCTACTTAACACTCTACTGGCCTGGATATTGCATTATGGGAAGACACAACTTTGGAGGTGGATACGGGAACCCCCAGCTCCCCACGGGATCAGCTGCGCAGCTTCCTTACGTCCCGGTGCCTCAGTTTTCTTATCCTATGAGCCTATGACGTAGTGTTGTGACAGTGAAATCCTTCTTTCCCTTGCCGTTCGGCATGAGCTCAAATTACACGGGCTGCCACTTCTGTGGTAATCATTTAAAACAAACGAAAAGTCGTTCAAATGTTTATCAAGGTCCTTCATGACCAAAATACCTGTGTCATTGTCAACTTTTCCTGTCTTCAGTCTTTTTCAAAAAGCTGTCTTAGCCGAGCGAGGCAGCTGCCGTGTTACAGGGAGGCCAGGCGCTGTGTCCTGGGTGGGCCGTCTCTACCCGTCTGGCTCTACCAGTGAACGAGACAGAGCTCAGCCTCTCTGGAACCCACTGCTGTTTTTTGTCTGCACCCCAGTGAACGGCGCGTGTGTAAAGGACGCGTGTGCCTCATGCCACAGTGTACCTTCTCTGACACTGTCCTATCGTCACCCTTACCCTCTCTGGTGGTTCATACTCCATGAGGTTTCTTCCTCTGGTCATCTCCCTGCTTCCTTCTCCCTGTCATCTTTCTCTGATCACCTCTCTTTTCTCTCCTTCCTCTCCCCTTCTCCCTCCTCCCTTCCCTCCTCTGCCTTCCCTCTCCTCTCCCCTTCCCTTTTATTCTTGTCTTTTTTAATTGGTGAAGGACAGGCTACCTTCCTTCTCAGATTCACTAAACTCTTTTCAGACCAACTTAGCGCTCACTACCTTCTCCAGCTAGAATTTACCATTTGCAGAGTATTTTCACCCAAGATCTCCTCGGTCCTAATGTCCATTTTGCAGATTAGAAAAATGAGACTCTGGTTACATCCTTGAGACTATCCAGCTACTGGGGCCATATGCTCAGGGCTTTTCATGTGGGAGCCAATGATCTTTCCCTGCACACCTGTTTCTTTGATATACTCTGGGAAAAGAGCTTGTAAATGGAAAGAGATTATTGGCAGTGGTTAGTCACACAAACAGGTATACTGGGAAAGGGGTCAATCATAGGTGAACAGGCCACATAGGCTAATTATAGCCTTTTTCTTTTCTCCTTTCCTTCCTTCCTTTCTTCCTTCCATGTGTATTCTGTGTGTGTCTGTGTGTATGTGTGTGCATGTCACACACACATGCCACTACCCTCAATGCTTGGAACAAGCATAGATTTCTTTTCTTTTTTCTTTTCTTTTCTTTTCTTCTCTCTTCTTTCTTTTTTCTTTCTCTCTTTCTTTCTTTCCTTCTTTCTTTCTTTTTGGGTTCATTGTAGCCCTCACTATAATTTATAACCATTGTATTTGTTACTTTACTGACTTTTGTCTTTTTCTTGACTAAAATCCAAGCTCCAACTGGACAAAACCACGTATCCTTCATCTTCACGGTCCTCTAAACACATGGTACAGTCACCGGACCAGCACATACCTGTTACTTGAAAAATAACTGTCATCGAATACAAGATGAAGCGTGCCACCCATGGGGAGACTGGGCTGGGAAGTTCTGTCTTTATTTATGTGGTTTATTTCTATCTGTGTTCTTTGACCTGGATGATATTAATGTTTTGGCTTATGCACAAAGGCAACGGGAAAATTGAGGTAATTCCGTGGGTAATTCGAGCAGAATGGACCACCCACTCTGACCTCAATTATCTGGTTATTTTAGGTGGAAGCAGCTTCAAACCCAAAGACGTGGAATAATTGCTTCACCTCTCCATTTAGTTTTAGCTGCAGCCAGATGCAGGAATGCTTCCCCACTGAGGCTGTGCGATGCCACAGGCAGCACCTAGGCAGGCGACACAGATACAAATATTTGCACATGTACGTGCTGCACACAGTTAAGAGTGCAAAGAGAGCAGGAGATAGCCCAGGAGCAGGAAGCTCTGTGCAGCAGGCACTCCCTTCCCACTACACCTGGTTTTTTAAAGCAGCCATCAGCCCCCCTTCTTCACCTGTTCTTTTCTGGGGCCAAGGAAATCATCACTTGACCTTGGCAATCGTGGGCTAGCTCCAAGCTTGAACCTCACAGACAGAGAGGACGGGGCTAATAAACAAAGTGTTCAAGGAGATGTGTTCCACAGTTTTGGATTTAAAAACAGAACAAAAATTCAAGTCTAAGCCAGCAAGCTTGGCTCTGCCGTGTCAATAGTATTTAAAGGTGATATTTGGCTAGAGCGGTAAGCTCTGCAAGTGAAAAATAACTTGGCCTTCTCTTTCTCCTCCCCGCCCTCTCCTTTTCTCTCTCTCCTCTCCTCTCCTGTCTTTTCTGTTCTTTCCTTTCCTACGGAATGATGTTGTAGCCTTCAGGACTTTTCTAACACATCCCTGCAGCAAGCATGGAAGTGGTCCCATTACTCTGATGCTCAGATAATAAGGCTGAAGTTCAAGGAATTAAGTCACTTGCCTGCAGTACACACTTAGCTGGGCACTCAGCCCACCTGGCTCTGAGCATGCACCCTGACCCAGCATGTTGGAGATGGTTGCAGAGTGAGAACAAGTCTCTCATGACTTCCAGGCTCCTCTGGGCCATGAGCTGCCTGGCAAGAAGCCAGGAGCTGCTGGTTTCCCTCTGGCCCTGTCCACACTCCAGAATCGCTCAGCTCAGGCTGATAGGCATGCAGGTGCTGTGAGATTGCTCTGACACTGACAGGAGCCCTCAGCGGGGCCAAATGTGGATGTCTGTCAATCCAGAGCCACAGCCTTGGGGAAGGTGCCTCTTGCACACTAGAAACACTGGCTCCTCTATAGCAAGTGGCCTCAGATCCCCGGCCCCCAGCCATCAACACCAGCAATCTCTCTTAGGAGCTAAGCCCTCACACTTTCTAGGGCTCCAAGGGGCCAGGCCTCCAGCAACATTATAACACGATTTGGGCCTAGAGCCTTGTCCTCTGGCCAGTGGTTTCATAGTTCAGATTCCCGTGACCACTGTAGGATTGGTGCCCAAGAGCTCCAGACCTTCTAGCTGAGTCCCGCAGGGAACATGACACCTTTGCAATCAGCACCAGGCCTACAAGTCCTTCTGGCTTGCAAGAAGATAGAATTGCCCCACATTCTGGTGGCCTCTAGTCTAATACTCTAGGTGATCACTGCCATGATGAAACAGTTGATTTCCCATTTCAGGTAAAGGGATGGGCGGGGTCAAAAATCTGGGCTGGGTGAAAAACAGCGAATGTTGAAATAAGGAGCAGGAACTGGAAATCTGATCTTAATAGTTATTGGGGGGGGGTGCCTACATTCTCCGCACCCGGGAAGCCTCCTACAGTGCAATTTTCTTGTCTTAGTTACTTTCTTTGTCACTGTGACAAAATACCAGGCAAAAACAACATAAAGAAGAAAGGTTAATTTCAGCTCACTCTCAGGGGATCTTCCATCCTGAGTGACAGGAACTTGAGACAGCTGGTCACATTGTACCTGTAGTTAAGGACGCAGAGCAAGGTGAATGTTGGTGTTCAGCCCCCTTTCTGCTTCATATTCAGCCCAGGATCCCAGCTTGTGGAATGATACCACCTACGTTTAGTGTGGGGATGGGTGGGTGCAGCTTCCTACTTCAATTGTCACAATATGGTACGTATTTTACCAACATGACCGGAGGTTTGTTTCCGTTGTGATTCTAAATCTCAAGTTAATAACCAAGATTAATCGTTACATAGGTAAAGCCAATTTGTAAGAAAAGATACTTTGGGGTCAAGATCAGCCTCACCTCTTCCTTCAGAAGGTACCAGATTGGAGTCCCTGATGAACGTTCTCACGTCAAAGCTGACCAGCAGGTGTAAGGAAGTGATCACCTCACTTTGAGTGGCTTCGTGGTGTACCTTCAACCTGCTATCGCTGTGGGGGGTGGACTGAACCCGATCAATGGAAGTTTCCTGGCTCCTGGGGTAGATGTTTACTAGGTAGTCTGGCAACCTAATTGCTCACATGATGGTTATGTGATGTGACTCCATAGTGTCGACTCTCTGCAGGTCTGAATGTCAAGCTGGGCAAAGGAGCAGGGTCATTGCAAATAATGTAAAGAAGCCGAAGGGTTGCCCCATGGCCTTGACCCCTAACCCCATGGACTAGAACCCTGTGCATTGAAGCTACTTTATCTTCTTTGCAGAAAGCCTAAGTCTTTTAATGTGTCATTCTTGGAGTGAGGAGAGCTTAACCTGGGCCCTTTTTCTGGAACCAAACAACAAAGGTTCTGTAGAGCAACCATGTTTTGAATCTGCCATGTAATCCTATGTGGAAAGGAAGCACTAGCCTGTTTTGCCTAAGACTGGCAATAGCCATCTCCCTGATGTGGAGCAAGGGTCAGAGCTGAGCCTCTGCTACCACTATAGCTGCCAGAGCATCTGCACGTGGGCGGACTGGGAAAGACAGGGGCCCTTTAGATGGTAAAGCAATACAGAACACAGAAGGGCCAAGAGGCCCCAAAAGCTTCTGGGTGAAAAGGCAAGGGGTAACCTCACCAGAACTCAGGAGGTTACTACAAAGGACCCAGAACACAAAGGACCCAGGTTATAGTAACCTCAGCATCGCTTTCTAAAAGACCCATACATTCCTTAACGTGTACTTGGAAGCAGAGATAGCAGGTGCTCTGCAAATATTTATAGCAGTGTTTTAAAACTCATTACATTTTATGAGTAAAGGTCTACAGTGAATGTTATAAAAAAGATAAATAACGAAATAGTGGACACCCAAAAAAGTGAAAGGTTCACCTAATTCCACTGTGCTGGAAATAAACACCGGTAAAGGGTTAGGGTAGTTATGCTAGGACTTTCTTTAGCCAATCATGTGTTTGTATAGTAAAGACACATGTAGGGGGAAGGGTGTGTCTGAACTCATCTTCCAGCTGTCTGTGACTGAAGAGCCCTCTGCCAGATTCTTTAAGTCAAAGTACCACCTTCTGCCACCTGGGGAAAGCTATCTCATCTCCTGATAGGATGGGGGTACCCCAGCTCTCATCTCCTGATAGGATGGGGATATCCCAGCTATGGCAGTCTTTCCAGTTCAGTAGCGGCAATCTTACCCTATCAATGGGGTCCCATGCCTGTCACCAAGGAACTTCTTACTTGGAGTCAGTATGGCATCTGAGACAAGGCATGATGGGTAGGAGGATTTTGTGATATAATCTGAAATACATACTCGTCCTCTGTTCCTGCCTCCTGGTTTCTGAAGCCCTTCCATATCTCCCTCCTTGGTCTAGGAACATTTTTGTTCTGAGATTCACTATTGTTTATTACAGTTTGTGATTAGAATGTATATGGGGTATGATTTGATGGTTTCATATATGCATACGTTGCATATTGACCAAATCAAAGCAGCTAACCTATTGACCACATGCACTCATCATTTCTTTGTGGTGAGAACCTCAAACCCTCTCTTCTAGCTATTTTTAAATTTATCATGCCTTGTGACATAACAATCTTAAGATCTTTGTCATATACTGAGTGATAGGAACCTGTGGCACAGACCTCCTAAGTCCTCTGGAATTTTCCAGATGATATGAGCATCTTGGGTTTTGTTGATGAATTTCTAGGTGGGCTGCTGAATGGTCTCAGGATGGGGGCTGGTTGCCAGAGGAACCAGTCATGTGATTAGATGGTTGGAACTTTCAGCACTCATCTACCCTTCCCCTGCCTCTAGAAGGGACTGAAAGTTTGAATTAATCACTAGTGGCTAAGGACCTAATCAGTCATACCTTTGTATGAAGCTTCCATAAATACCCCTCAAAGAGAGCTTCCAGATAACTGAACACATGGGGATCCCTGGAGGTGGTGAACCCAGAGTGGAGGGAGAAAGGCGAGTGGAGAAGGAAGATGCCATGGGTTAGGAGTCAAGGAAATGTGGCCCAAGAGTTGGCCAATTGGAGTTAAAAGCAGCCCAGCTGAAACATAGTACTTGGTGTTATCGATAGGAAGGTAGCATTGTAGTATTTATTGTAAATAATAAAAGTTGTGTGTCTTTTATCTGGGAACTGAAGGATCAAAGGCAGGGTAGAAACCCTGGATTGGGGTTAAGCATTTCTACAACACAGAAGGGATATGGAAACTTTTATTCTTCCCATATGCCTGGACTCAGTCCTACACATCTCTTCCATTTGGCTATTCATCTGTAACTTCTTTCATAAATTACTAATCATAATGAAAGCATTTCTGTGAGTTCTGTGAGCCTCTCTAGTATATTTATTGAAGCCAAATGAAGATGTGTAGGGAAACGTAATTACATCCAGTTCACCAGAAGTAGAGGAGAAGACTTTGATATTGGAATTGGAGGAGAGTCTTGTGGCACTTTAAACTGGGTAGCCTGGTACTACCTCCAAGTAGACAGTGATAGAACTGTGTCAAATGACAGGACATTTAGTTGACACCTATGGAGCATGATTACCTTGTGCACAGAGAAGTGACACCTACATATTTAGTGTTAGCATGGTGTTGAGTTGTGTGACATCAGGAAACACACTTGGGCTTCCATGTCACATAGGTTTCTCAGGTTGTTCTAGGCAAGCAACACCCAAGGGCCTTCCCAGCACTGATTTGTCTTTAAGGCCCAAGGATGGTAAACTTCTAAAGGCCACCCTCACTTACATTCTTTTGCATTGTTGTCTACCAGAGTATGTAAGGAGAAGGCTGATGGGTCTTGATCATATACTGTTTGTCTTAGGATTTATACTGCTGTGAAGAGACACCGTGACCACAGCAACACATACAAAGGAAAATATTTCATTGGGACTGCATTGCAATTTCAGAGGTTTAGTCCTTTATCTTCATAATGAGAAGCGTGGCAGCACACAGTCAGACAGAGTGCTGGAGCAGGTGCCAAAAGTTCTACATCTGGGATCAGCAAGGAACAGTGGAGAGACTGAGACACATTGGACATGGCGTGAAGTTCTGAGGTGTCAAAGCCCACACCCTACTGATGCACTTCCTCTAACAAAGTCACTCCTACTCAAACAAGGCCATATCTCCTAATAATGCCACTCCCTATGGGCCACTGGGGATCATTTTGATTCAAACCACCATACTGTCTTAAGAGTTTAAACACACTGACGTCTTTCATGGTAAAATTGGTTGACTATTTCAAGGTTACAAAGCTAGGTTGGAGAGCTATTCTGAAGGCCATGCTAAGATGATGGAAAAATTAGAAGATGCTGCTGTTACACACACACACACACACACACACACACACACACACACACACTGGATCTGGATTTACTTCAGTTGTCTGTGTCTTCATACAGCAAGACAGCTCCATCTTGGTTGTGTTTTAGAATACTCAGAGCCTAAATGAACTGGCCCCTGCTATTATAGAAATACAATGGATTAATTACAGAAAATAAATATTTAAAAATATTTCCCTACCATCACCTCCTAACATAAGTATCAAGTTAGTGTATCATTGGATTGTATTATGTCAGAATATTTGATTTTTAAAATGACTGTTTGAGTTGCTGACTTGAGTTCTAAAATACCACTAGATAGATTTTTTTTTTTACCTCAGTATCAGATAGAATTTCCAATAATCTCTGAAATAGTCCTGAACATACATTGCAATTCTGCACTATTTATATGAATCTCAATACTGATGATTATAAAATCAAAATATCGACCAGCCGTGAAAAACATTGAAGATGTTCTATGTCCTGCAGTATCAAACATTCAGTCTAGATTTGTTTTTTTATATAAAAAGAACAAGCCCATTCACCTTGTTAATATACAAAGTTGCTTTTAAGTTTAGTAAACGATAAAGTTATATGTATTTTCATGAATCATTTAAAAATAAGTATCCTTATGTTCACTATCAGTATTTGATTTGCATGCCTATTTTGTTTTTATTTATTAATTTATTTTTGAGACTCAGACAGATGTAGAACGTCTTATATGACCTTGTACTTCTAATCCTCCTGCCTCTACTTTCTATGCTGGCATTACTGACATGTTTCTACACAGGTGGTTTATGTGGTCTTCAGCATTGAACACAGGGTTCCTGCTGGAAGGCAAGTACTCTCCCAGTTGAACTGTATACTGAGTTTATATAACTATCTATCTAGAGTTTATGTACAAAGTTTCTTGGCCAAAAGCCACAGCAGACAAAAACTAAGAAGCTCTGGTATTCCCTCTAATAGTGTAGCTTAGAGCAGCATGTCCACCTATTCTGGTCTGAGAACCAGCATCATGTCCTTGATACCTGTGGTGGTCTGCATAAAAATGGCCGTACAGACTCAAAAAGAGTACATTATTGGAGGTGTGGCCTTTTTGGAAAAGTGTGTCACTGAGGGCCTGCTTTGAGGTTTCAAATGTTCAAGCCAGGCCCAGTATCACTCTCTTTTCCTGTTGTCTGCTGGTCGTAGCTACCTCTCCAGCACCATGTCTGCCTGCATGCCACCATGTTTCCTGTCATGAGACTAATGTACTAAACCTCTGATTGTAAGCCAGCCCCAACTAAATGTTTCCTCATAAGAGTTGCTGTGGTGATGTTGTCTCTTCACAGCAATAGAAACCTCACTTAGGCAATACTCAAATACAGAGCAGTCAGTAGAGGGTCTAGGAAGATAAATTGGGGCCTCCAAGTAAACGAGCTCTTGAAGGCTGATGAGAAGCTTGCTTCTGTGACTTTGTGGCCTTCCTCATGTAAATGAAGATCTTGACAGCAGCTGGATGGGTTACTCTACCCTATTGTCCAACTTTAGACAGATGGGAGACAAGTTGTCTCTGAGATCTCAAGGAGTCCTTAGAGGCCCCAGGCAGGTAAGAAGCACACACTCTGTCCCTGTCCCCTTCTAGATGGCTCAGGAAAGCTATCCAGTTCACCATTGTCTTGATTTTCTCCCATGAGTTAGGCTGTAGTCCGCTATTATTTGTGACACCCCCCCCATAGTTGACCCAAGTCTTAGCTCTCAAATAATGCCTGGTAGACTGATCTATGAGTTTTAGATTGAATCACAAATGGCTGACTCCCAAGCTTCAATATTGGAAGCACTGTAGACATGGGAACTCAGGAATTCTACAATCACAGAGTCCTGAGGTCGAACTCTGATTCTACCAATTTTCCATCATGACCTTGGATGAATGTCCTGTCTGGGCCTTAGTTATCTCCTTTTCCAAGTTTAGATATCAATATTACCTGCTCCATAGGACTGTTTGAGGATCAAATAAGACCATGCAAATAAAGCACATATTTCAGACCTAGCCTATGATAAGACCCTACTTGCTATAACCTGGTCGCTGCCAGTACATATCTACTGTTCTGGCTTTCTTCCATCAGTGGACTGGCACCACCATGCCTGCCCCCACCTTTACATCTGTTGCTTACTGCTGTCCCCAGATCCCTTTCCTCACCTCTATTAATGTCTGTATTAATGTACTTTAATGAGCTCTCTCACATATTCTAGTAATTTCTCTTGTTTTTAAGGCCATCAGAAGAGTTGAGAGTTCATGACTACTCTCAAGCTCGCTGACAAGGAATACTCACAGCCCACTAGAAATAGCATAGTTCTATCAGCCACTGCTCTTAACCCACTCTGAAGTAGGTCCTCATTGACAGGTGAGGCATGAGAGCTTGTATTATCCCAGCATACGGTCCTGAGTATGAGTCCTGCCAACTGCTGTTAAAACCATGGGTTGCATGCTGCTACTGTGAGACTGGCTGATGCTATTTATCTCTGGTTTTCTCAGTAAGTTTTTTTTTTCCAACCAAATCTTAAGACTTTTATATAAATACATTCACAT
Source organism: Grammomys surdaster (assembly GCF_004785775.1). NCBI lineage: Eukaryota > Metazoa > Chordata > Mammalia > Rodentia > Muridae > Grammomys > Grammomys surdaster. The sequence goes on along the minus strand of NW_021604762.1, from coordinate 2,447,641 downwards.
GTTTTTTTTAAGTCCTTTGCAAGCCATCAAAGACCTATATTTGGGCTCAATTAAATGCCCTACTTAATTGCAATTATATTTAGACAATGTAACAGGGACTTACCACTCAGTCTGCACCAATCTTGCCTGGCCTTAAGAAATAAAGAAGGAAGACAGAAAAAGAGTCGCTACTTGTTGGTAACCTCTAGGTTTGGTCCCTGGTACCCTCCATCTCATTTGAGACTCTTAGCAACTCCCTGTGGCAGGCAGACATATTCTTTGCATCAAACTCAGATTATGGAATTTGCCCTGAGACAGATAGGTTGCTGGCTGTAGGTCCGGGGTAGCGTTCAGGATGATTTTATCTTTACTCTCTATCAGTCCTCTCTGCTCCCAACCTTTATCGGCAGAAGATAACTGCCTTAAGCTGCCCATTTGCCTGCTATTGATACATTCAGAGAGAGCCATCATCCCAGTCAAGGATCAAGTTGCACATCTGGACTACTGTGTCTATACAGACATTGCCACTATTGTGTGAGCATGGTAGCTTCTGTTCACTATGTGGGTAGAGTCAAGGAGAAGGAGACAAGCTCGTTGAATGTTTGGAACAAGGTGTCATGCAGATCGTATATAACAGCTGGCCTATGGCATACTGGTCCTTAAGGCAGTAACTAGTAAGATAGGCAAGGAGGAGGCAGATGTGACTGAGACTCAGACCCTATGCTGATTCCATTCTACCTGCCTTCTGACCCTGGTGCAAAGCACCCCAGTCAGTGTCCCAGCCTACAGTGGGCTTTGCCTTTATTGACTGCCTTGTCCTAGGGATGGGAACCTATCAGATGCTCATTCTTTACCTCCAGGCTAGACGGAAATCATCCATCATCTGGTCTCAGAGAGTGGTGGGGTGTGTTGGCCTGACTCCCAGATGTATGCATCTGGCCCTATGGCTCTCCACCACCTTGTGTCACATGCCTTAATTCTTTGCCCCTTTATTTCTCAGTGATGGGTTAGACGTGTGAGCTATGACCCATGTTACAAGCCTCCGCAACAGACCATTTAAGCCAAGACATTCTGGCATCTCCATGGGGATGCAGAGAAAACGAGGGGAAGCGTAAGTTGTTTGTCAGTCATTCCTCCAGACTCCCCCACGAAGAAAATGACCGTGGAGAGCTTCTTTGACCCTACTGCCAGCAACTCAACCAGATATTCAAACACCATACAAAGATGACAGCTAGGACTTGACTACTGTCCTCTGCACTTTATGAGCTTGAGCATCCTTAATTAATAACACACGATGCTCCCTCTCTTCCACACTTGGAGGGGCTCAGCACCTTCTCCTCGGTCACCCCTGCCCGCTGACTTGTAATTATCTTTCAGTCTTGTCACCTTTGGAAGACTGGGAAGAGAGCACTCACCCAAGCTGGGCTGGAGCCAGGCCTGTTGGAGGACAATGCACATCTCAGAGTCCTTTCTACTTATCCCTTGCCTGGAATGCCAGCTCCCACACGAGAGAGGAGCTCTCCGTTGTCAACTGAAAGGAGAGAGAACTCCATAACCTCTCGCACCCTCCAAGGCTTTAAATTTTCACGTCTTTTTAAACTTTGTTTCTGAGAGTGCCTCACTAGCTATGGTTTCTGGTTTTGTTTGATTGTTTGTTTGTTTGTAGCTACATCATGATGAATATTTTCTCTTAAAGATTTATTTATTTTATGTGAGTACACTGTAACTGTCTTCAGACACAGCAGAAGACGGCATCGGATTCCATTACAGATGATTGTGAGCCACCATGTGGTTGCTGGGAATTGAACTCAGGACCTCTGGAAGAGCAATGAGTGCTCTTAACTGCTGAGTCATCTCTCCAGCCCTGAATATTTTTAATTGTAACAGCTCATAGTCATGGGACACCTACTCTCGGCTGGCCCTGAGTTTACACACATATCCTCAGTCACACCTTAGTACTGTGTGAAGCAGCTATATTTACAGATGTGGGGATCAATGTTCTGAGGGGTTATCCCCCTCTATTTGATGTTAGAGGTCATACAGTGGCTAGAGACTAGTCTGGAAACTGGAACACAGGTCACCTGACACAAAGGCCCTCTTTCAACCATTGCTTTCTCTCTCCCTTCACTACACCCACAGTTCTCTGCATCTGTCTAGGAGCATTGTCCGGAAAGCATCCCCAAAGATCCTTGGTTTCTGATTTATCGTTTCCCCCATGCTGTTCCAGCAGCAGGCGCTTGCCTGCTGCGTGCGATGGCACTTGCTCCCTTCTCTCAGATAGACATGTAAGAATGGGAATGCTCCCGTGGTGATTTCGAGTTCTGCATTTCATGTTCAGAATCTTAAGGAGCTGTCAAATGTCTCCTGAAGTGGCTGTTGCCATTTTATATATAGTCCCATCAGAACTGTATGACAGTGATGAGTTTTCCTCATGTTTGGGAACTCCTCACCTCGCTCCTCCATTTTAACTCCAAGTTAACCTTTAAGACTCACCTTTCCCTTTTCCTTTGGCCAGCAGGTGGATCTCGCCCCCTGCCCCTCCACCCACCTAAAATAAACACCTACATGTCTAAACTCCATGTTCAGATGGCACCTGTTCCTGTTTACATTAGCCAGGTACAGACTAAGACACACATGCCCCCGCCCCAACAAACCCTACCCAAAGATGCCCAGCCCACAGTGACCAGAGGATATATGAAATCGCTCTTATCCCCCAGAGAGGCTGCACACAGAGACCATACAGGTTTCTTGTTCCTTTGAGAAACATGAGATCTAAAGGCAATGTGCTGAACATGCTGGTGCATGCCTGTGTCCCAGCCCTCATCGGGCAGAGGGCAAGAGGCCAAGAGGCCAGCCTGGGCTACACAGCATGCGAATGTAGGATTCTATCGGATTAGTAAGAGCAGGTTGTGTTACGGCATTTAATCTGCCTTCTTTAGGAAACGGTTCTGGCAGCTTCTGTGTTCACTTCAGCCTTCTGTCTTAGAAGCTCTATCTTAAAGGTTATGTGTCTTGCCTGAGATCACCTAGCAAACAGAGGAAGCCCAGCCTCCAACTCAGACCAGACTGTGTTTCTTGTGTTTTATTCCGCTCTCCAAAATGGCAAGATGCATGGTCTCAGGCTCTTTCTATCTTGTCATGACTTGTCAGACACTTCATTGAGACCCTTGCTTTCCTTTTACATCCTGTGTGCTTCCTGCTGGTGACCTAGACACCCTCAGCTTAGAGCCCTGCATCTGTCTGACCTGGGCTTCCAGGGCCTACCCTGGTCACATGGGATTCTTTTGGCAAAACCAGCGCTAGCGTTTGCTTTAGCTGTTTTCTTTTCCACATCATTGTTTCCATAGGATGTCTGTCTTCCCAAAATAACACGGGGCGTTCCAGGTAAACTCAGCTTCCGACTAAAATCTCCATTCAGCAGCGGTCTGAGGGCCTCTGGGTAGCCATCGTTTTCCTCCCATCCTCTGATCTCTCAGGCTCAGAGGGATAGGAGTTTGAGCCAGGTCTACTGTGAAGCCTGGAAGGGAGAGGCAGAGGAGATGAGAGGGATTTAGCCAAGCTCACTGACCTCTGGCCCCTGCCCCAGGACTAGAGTTAACAGCCATGTCTGAGGCCTTCTCAGTGCCTGACGAATGCTATGGTGGCACACACAGTGTATTTTTAATGTTCCTAATATATACAAATGTTACATACCTAGTAACATTCCTGACTGGCCTCATTGGCTTTGGGAATATGCCTGTTATGTCTATGTGCCATCTCTTGCATCCTTATTCCTGGGTCATAACACACTGCTGGCTTGCCAGCAGTCTCAGCCTTGAGGGAATTTTCTCTGTAGATCTTGTGAGCAAGCTGAGTTTTGTCTGATGCTTGCTTTCTCTCTACCACTTTCTGAGCATTTCCTGCAATTTCTCTTGATCTGTCTGACAGTTCATGTCCAGAAGAGCCGTTATTGTCCTGATTTGGCAGTTTTACAGTGTTTTTCTTTTCACTGAAAAAGAAAAAGAAGCCAGCTAACACAAGATCCTAGGGGCCAGAGTGATGGCTCAGTGGGCAAAACAGCTGCTGGGCAAGCCTGAGTACTTAAACTCGAGGCCTCAGAACCTAATAAAAGCTCAGAGCTGAGGGAGGGTGCTTATAATTTCAGTGATATCATGAGCACATGAGAAGAGAGGTAGGAGAATTTTGACTTAGCCCAGAATACAAAGAGAAGAAAATAACAGAGACACTTCTTTAAGTGAGAGGTGATGGATGACTGCCACCCAAGGCTGTCCTCTGACTTCTACATGTGTGCCATGACATGAACACACGCACATATGAATATACATATACACACATGAACACATGAGTGCTCACACATAAACACAAACATATACACACACAAACAAACATACACATACATATATGAAGGAACACACGGATACACATGAATGAACACACACACACAGAGACACACACACAGGCACACAGACACACACACAGACACACACAGGCACACAGACACAGACACACAGACACACAGAGACACACACACACACACACACACACACACACACACACACACAGATCTCAGCAGCTTCGATCCCTTGGGGAGATGACCTTAGGTAACCTCCAAAGGAACTACTGTTCCTGTCTTTGGTCCTGGACAGGAAGACTCCACTGCAGCATGAAGAAGCATCTTCTCTGGTCCCGCCTTAGGGGCTCGGCTGATGTTGACCAGTGAGTATGGTGTGTGACTACCACGGAGACCTGTTCTCATCACAAAAGACTTCCAGCACAGAGATAAACAAAAGGGATAAAGGAGCAAAGCCGCTGAGGCTTTGGCTCCAATGTCAGGATAAAGGAGCAAAGCCGCTGAGGCTTTGGCTCCAATGTCAAGCCAGTAGTCTTTTCCTTCTTAGCTCTAGTCCACCCGTCCTCCTGCCCAGGCCCTGTTGCTACCTCCTACTCTATCCATAGGCATCTTAGTCTGCATTTCCAAAACATCAGGGTCCTTAAGAAGACTTAACTGTAACATCTCAGCACATTAAACATCTGGCAATTCTTTAATATAGTCATGTCCAACTTTGGTCTAATTTTCTCATTATTTTTCTACGGCTTGGAAATTTATTTTCCAATATTTGTTTTAGTAGAAAAACTTGTCAAATACTTAAAAATATCTTATCTGTGTGTTTTCATGTCAGGGATTCATCCAGGGAGCTTGTTAAAATGAAGACTCTCAAATTCCATTTGGTTATAGAGGCTCCAGAAGTTCCCTTATCTGTGCATGTCTATCAGAATTCTAGCCACTTTCCCTGTCTCTGTTGAACTCTTTGGTCTCCCCTTTAAAGCACCTCCTTACATTGTGATTTAGTTACAGGGACTTTATTTTTTTTAAATGTCACCTGCTTTCTTTGTCTGGCATTTGCTTCTGCCTGGGACAGGCTCTATGACACCTCTATGCCCTCTTCTCTTAATTCTCTCCCATCCATCTTGGGGTGCCTGGCTTAGCATCGTGTCCTCTCTCTTGCTGTCTCTAAGAGTGATTGTGGGTCAGATGACCCTCTTGTCTCCTCTCCAGTGCCCCATCTTTCCTGTCACAACAGCAGCTTTGTCACAGTTCCTGGTCCTGCTCTTCTAGAAGACCAAAAACTCCCCGAGAGTGGAGACTCCATTGTCTTGTTTACCCGTGTAGGCCCAGACCCACCACGGACCTGGCCAACAGCCAGGATTTGGCAAATCATCATGGAAACAGAAACCAAATTCAGATGAAAGTTTATTTCAGTCACATAAACTAGGGACAGATCCACTAGCAGAAAACACCCGAGCTTTGACTGTGTCCTGTAGAAAATCTCAAGCATTCTCACATCTGGGCAAAGCACACACTCTAAACATCTATGAACAGGATGTTTTAAATCACATTTGCTGGCTACGTGCTGTCTTTTCTTGGCATCCACATACAGATACGCAACAGTTATCATTGGAGAATTGAGAACAGCAAATAGAGTTTCATCCATTAACTTAGTTCTTTCCTTTTATTGGGGAAAGGTGGTCACCCTCCATATTTATATCTGGCTCAAGGAAGGGCAGCCATGTCCCCTCTTCAAATACAGTCTCCTCATGCCATTGCTTTAAGAGACGTCTCCAGCCTTTCCCCAAGCACACTATATGATTTTCTGTCACCTTTCCCTGCTTCTGTGGAGCACTTTCTTGATGTGAGATTACCTATTTGTTCATGAGTCTCCTGCTTACTGTCTGTAGCCTTCCCTTACAACTCTTGTCTCTGGGAGAAGGCAGGATGGGGACTCCAAGCAACCTCAAGTACCTTTTTCTAGTCAGCTCTTGGAATTTCTACATCCTCTTGAACTTGATTTGGAGTAATTCTCTAATCACACCCTGCTCTGAAAATTAGCCATTCCTTCTGCTTCTGCTGAGAACTTGAGTCAGGTAACATTTTCAGAGAAGACCTTCACGTCCAACGCTAATGTAAGGTTGCTTTTCCTAACCTTTCTCAGCCATTAGGGAGCTATAGCATCACCTCATCCTGTTTGATCTTTTGTTTCTCACAACCATTCGATCCCGTCACTCTTCCACATGTACCAGAAAATGGTCAGTGAGCAGAAGGCCGCCTGTATTCACCTTTTCCATGTGGTGGGCTAAAGTCACTTTGTGCTGGAATCCCTGGAGCCCAGGAAAAACGGCTTGCAGTTTCCTCCTCCGGTCACAAGGGGGCGATGCACATTCCAGAGTCCTGATTCCTACTCAATGCCCTTTGGGAAGCTGGGAAAGCAGATGCATGTCCCTCCTTGAACAGCAAGCTGCTTGCAGGCAGAAGGAACTCATGAATACACAAACACATTAGATGGAGACCCACAACCCTTCAGAGACTCACAGGCTGTCACCAGTGGGGAGGCAGGGCAGGAAGTGGTTTTGAGAGCCACTCCCTCTGCTTTATAGACCAGAAAATAAAGGAACCTGTAGGATTAAAATCAGAACCATCTGGAATGCAGTCTCCTCATTCTTCCTTCAAGTCCCCCTATGCCATTCTATCTTTGATTCTGGGCTATCCTGGGCAGTGTGGAGAATGGCTAGACCTAGAACAGGTTTCTCTGGAAGACAATCATGGAGAAGGCAGGGAAGGAACTTAAGACTTGATTTCAAAGGCCTTGCCTTGAATCTTGATGTCCTAATAGTTTCAGGGCAAGGCCAGGGCCCCAGACTATTTCCCTCCAAGTCATAATCATAATTTGGTATAACTGTCTCTGTACTGCTAGGCAGTTTTAAGGATTCTATGAGGAATCCTAGCACAGGCTTAGAAACTCTGAAACACAAGGTAGATATGCAGCTAATTTAGTCAGACTGGCAAAGCTGCCTGCAGAGGTGGGAGAGCGTATACCCACAGGGCTTCTCCTAACCATTACAAATAATCCCAAGCTCTCATGGTGTTGACATCGCTAGTGATCTGGGTCTCCTTTAGTGAAGCATTTGCTTTGTGCTGGTGGAATGCTCTGCTCTTTGATGCTGCCAGGACCGTGGCTATTTCTGAGGAATTGATGTTGGTTCTCTGAGCCTCTTGCACCCCATAACACAAAGGTCAGTATTCCCAGCCCTTGACTTGGCTACAGCTTCAGGAAAGACATTCTACTCTCTTTAGGATGTTTTGAACATATTCAGCAGCAGGACAATGTCACTGCTACTGTGATAGATTTGACACTCCTAGGAGGTACTGACAGGGTGCCTACTCAAAATGTTACTCTAACCCAATGGACCCCAGACTGGCTAGTGCCATGATGAGTGGCAAGGTCATAGGTCAGGTACCAAGGCATTCAGATTATTTCCTCCCTGATACAGGTGCACAAGGCTAAGCAACCATCTGGGAACAAGGAAAGAGAGGTCTGGGTACATCCATTCACTCTCCTGATCTCAAATGCATAGGCCCTGGATAGTGGGTCATCAATGTCTTCTGTGGGATAAAATGACATCTTTGTCTCACATGGCATATTTATTCACAGTTTCTTGAAACCTCAGAGCAAGCCTACTTCCCTCAGATGCAGGTGGTTCAAATGTGCCCTGGGGAATTCTGGATAATCAACAGAGTCTTTGCTGCTTGTCAAGCAGGCTTGAGTGGGTACAGGCCAGGATAACCACCATCCCTTCAAAGATGCCCCCCCTTTGGTGGCTTGCAAAATTGCAGATGGCTTTTTGTGCAATTGGATTGAAATTCCATACCTAAAAAATAAGTTTGTAAAGTGTCCCGTTAAAGAAAGAGGGACAATTGAGGATCTCTGTCCTACGTGACCTGCATGGATTAGCTCACAAGAATCCTTTGAGTAGACATGGCTAGTCCTACATCAAAGACAAAGAGACCAAGGCTCAAGAAAAAGAAGGGATTGACTCTAAGGGGGGGGGGGGATGATCCCAGGACTGTAAGCCAGGTATGGCTCCAGCCAGCATCCCAAGACCCACAAAACCATTCCACAGAGGAGTGGGGAGCTATAGGTCTAGGTTCGAGTCCAGCTCTGAGCTCTTCATACTCAAATGTTCCCTGACTTGGTGTGCCATGTCATTGTTTTCTTCCCCAACCACATAGGACTGCTAATAACACCAGCGAGAGGAGACAGGAACCCTAGCAGTCAGTGCTCTGCTACAGGGTCGTGGGAGACAGCTCAACAAGACTCCCACAACCTCAGCCTTCAATCCGGATGCTCCAGCATCACATCCAGCATCCTCACTCCCAGACCTCTCATGTTGGAGTCATGAACCACAAAGGTGAACTTTCCTTGGATGGTCCGGGAGTCTTTTGCTCTCAAGATTCAAAGCTTCAGGGGTCTATGTCAGGTGCTGTGGGAGGGTGACACATTCTTTTCCTCCTCTGGCTTCTTTAATTAGCTCAGAGCAATACCTTCTGGAGGTTCTTATCAGTGCTTCCTGATAAGGTAATTAATGGGCTTCTCAGCTCCCCTGAGCATCCTGGGGCCCCAGAGGGCTGTGCTCAAAAGGAAGGTGCTAATTAGTTCCTGTGTGATTATCTGGTGAAAGTAACAGAGCCAGGTCTGCAAATCCAGGTGGAGCCTTTATCCTCCCTGGGGGCAAGGCTCAGGCTCTCTGACTCTCCTTTCTTTTGGCTTGGTGCCAGGTCATCCCACAAAATTCAGTCCCACCCATACCAGCCCCTTTGCTACTTTCAGCCTCTGCAGGTGGCAGCCTACGACAAGGGCCTAGCCTTGAGTCCTCAAGCCAGTCACCTGGAAGCTCCTAGAAGTCTCCTGGAATCAGAGCTAGATTGCAAATAGTTTTCTCGAGCCTGCCCTCAAGGAAAGCAGTCAGATCCTACATGGGGGCCAGAGTCACTGAGTGACCTTGGATAGATGCTTTGACTTTAAGACTCAGTTTCTTTAACTAGCAATAAAATGAGGGTTGGTTTACTCTCAGAGGTAGTGTGTGGTCTGGATGGCTCTGCGGACTTGGTCACTGTTTTCTACTTTGTTGTCAATAGTGGAGCCATGTTCTACTTCTGTGGAAAGTATTAGGTTACAGATCCTCTAGCTGCCCTTCCTCCCAGAAATCAGGATACCTCTCCTCCATTCTCTTTCCCTGGGTAAAGGGTTGATAAACAAAACTTCTGTGACCTTATGGTTTTCCTCTCTTTCAGCTTTCTATAACCCAGAGCCACCCCCCTATGCCCAATCTCAAAATAAAAATAAATTTAAAATTTACTTTTATTTAATGCCTTTCTGCCTTGAGACATACATGGTATGAAATCTCCCCTCATGATGCCCCAGACGTCCATAAGAATAAGAGACTCCCTTTGTTGTCTAGAACGAAAGGCCTCTTCCCTTCAGGGCTCTCAGCTGTCTGTGAGGGCCATTTCTCTTCATGAAGCCCCTTTGCAGACCTGAAGCCTTGTTCTTCCACTGCAGGGCCTCACCATGCTGCCGATGCTATAACTTATCTGAGAAAGCCTCCTTCTGAAGGGCAGTTCACCTCAGCTTCCTGCTCACTGAGCCAGCCATCTGAGTTATAACAGGAAGTTGAAGGGGTTTGACTATGATCAACCTCAGTGTTCATTCATGCGGCTGCAGCATGTCCTGTCAGTGACATGACTGGCATTTGCTGCAGGTGGTTCTTGATATGCTTTATGGTATGTGTAGGGTCTTTAGACAACAGTCACCGACTAAATGGTGACACATATAGGCATTTCCTTTGCTGTGGAGCAGAGATCTCAAGTCTCCCATTGGATTCTTGGAAACAAGGATAGTATTGAACCCTATCTATACCGCATTTTCTCCATGTATACATACATTCTTATGATCAAGTTTAATTTCTAAATCAGGAAGGGCAAGAGAGTAAAGACAGTGAGTAATGATAAAAAGAACAGTAGTAATACACAGTGGAAAAATTGCAGTACTGTTACTTTTGGAGCTCCTGGTCATAAAATAAGGGTTTCTGAACTCAAGCGCTGTGGTAATGTGACATTAGACCTAATAACTGATTACTAGACTCGTAGTAAATGACTGATAGGTAGGTGGTATATACGTAGGTGGTATATACATGGTGAGTATGCTGGACAAAGGGACAAGTCTTACATTACTCTAGACAAGAAGGACAGAAGGAGCTTCTTGTCATGCTACACTGTAGGGGACAGAATGTCAAACTTATCATTGTTTTTTCTAGAAGTTCCCGTTGAGCTTAGGTTGAACTCAGGTAACTGAGACCTCAGAAGGCAAAACCCTAGACAAGAGGGACAACTGCACTCCACAAATCCCCAAATAGCCCCTGGGAGAACAATAGCACCAATAGTTGACAGCCACGATTATTCTGGCAGCAAATAATACAGACTGTGCTTGAAGTGGCTTAACTAAAAAATGAAACGCATTCTCATGCCTTAGAGAAGCTGCAGGTGAGACTGGAGCTTCTCGCTCCCCTTTAGTGGACTCTACAGTAGGGAAGAATTTCCTGCATGCTCTCCGTTTGCAAACCCCTCTTCTGTTTTTCGAGGACTGATGAGAGAGGGGCACCAAAGCTCTTTCTAGGTTCCATGAAATAGAATGGGGCATCGGAAGTCCTTTTCTTTAGTTCTGACAGATTAGTAGGGACAGAAGTACAGCCAACTGTTGTGCCTACTTAGGACTTAGAATCTAGAGATGTTACACAAAGCTTCAAGGGTCCATCAGAAGCTTGTTCATGGCAGCAGTCTTGGGAGTAAGAGGTAGTGGAGGGGCCAGGGTGAAGTAGAAGCTTCTAGTTTCTTTAGAAAGTCAGTTGTGTCAAATGGTGTTTTGCTGGGGCAGATACACAAAAGAGTGTTGTCCTGAAGTGGACATAAGTGAAGAAACGTTTTGTTAAGCAAACACAGGTAAAAGGATGTTTTACTAAAGCAAACCCATAATAGGAGGGGTGATAAAAGACTCTTCACTAACGACACTGGTATCTTGGTTCGCCATACATTATGCTGTTGTGACTCTATAGAGAGAAATGCACCAAAGGACTCGTGAGGTTCCTGAGGCTTCTTGTCTCAGACTTAGGCTGATTGGCACAGTGGTATCAGTTGAGAAAGACTCACACAAAGTTTTGCTAAGACAGACTCAGGTACTGAGAGACAAGACATGTTAGGTAAGACAAGACCCATAAAGGACACCTGGTGTTTAGAGAGAGTGTCAATCGGACCCAGCAGACTGTGCCAAGGGCTTGCTTGCTGACATATCTAGCTTTTCAATACTTCACTTTGTCAAGAGAGTCACAGCAGAGAACCATGGTCCTGGTCCCTCCTGCTGACTTGTGCCAATTCAGCCAAGACCTGACTGTTTCTGCTAGGTCGTACCACTGCTGCTGACTGTGTTTGCTATCCTGACACTACTAAACTAGTCGGCTAATACATTCATGAAGTATTTATGAGTAGATCGAGCTGCCTCTAGTAAATCCTATCAACTTAGTAAACTGGATTGCTAATATATTTGTAAAGTATTTTCAAGAGGATGGAGCCGCCACCACTAAATCCTATAAACTACTGATTTCCTGACAGCACAGACGGGATTTGCTCCAAAAAAAAAAATTTCTAAACAGGTCCACTTCCCCCATATCCTAATAACCTTTTTTCTCTACTACCTCAGGTGGGCGGTTCACTAAAAAAGAGATTAAAACATTTAAAACTGCTATTAAGATTAAGGTTTAAAAAAGTTAAAGTCACACTAGGGTCCCTCAATAAAGAGCCCAGTGTGGCAGTGCCAGTGGAGGCCATCAGAACATCCCACAGGTTTCTTCTAGTATGAGATGGACTCTGCCAGCTTCACTTTCTGCATGGGGCTTGTTATTCAGCCTTCACAATCATTCTGAAAGTGATCTAGTCTCTCTCCAAATGCCCGTTTTCCTTAATAAATTAACCCAAGTTGCTTTCTGTTGCTTGATGTTCAAATGTTCACTAATACAGCTAGAGCAGCGCCCGGGAGAGGAGGCATATCTAGAGGAGAAATGGGGAGTTCCACAGTCTCAGGAGAACTGGGATCAGAAGCCATCACAACCTCAAAAGATCCCCACAATGGTGACTGTGACTATTAATCTTGTTTTTCAACTTGAAAAACTTGGTATTTAGAATCACCATGGAAACCAATCTCTGGACATGTAGAGATTAGATTTGGGTGGAAAGACTCATCCTAAATGTGGGTGGTGCCGTTTCATAGATTGGGGTCTGGGACTGAGAATACCAAAACGAGAAAGCGAGCTGAATGAAAGAAACTACTGCCCCTTGCTTTTTGACATCAGATGCAATGTGACCTGAGGCCTCAAGGTCAAGCCACAGGTTCCCAGACTCCTTAATGTACACACAGCATCAAGGACTATATCTCCAAGCTGTGAGCCAAAATAAACCCTTTTTTCCTTAAACTGTGACTTCAGGTATTTCACTGTAGCAACACAGTGACTACAGCAGCGACCTTGTTGAAAGTCTAATTCCTTCCTACAGGCCAGCTTCACTAACATGGCAGACATATTTTCTGAGCTTGATTCCTGGCACCGCTTCCATGGCTTCCTTCTTTGCTAAGCTCAGGTCCCAAGGGAAAATGGGCTGGTTCTATCTTGTACTTACCATTCATGAGGCCTTTTTCTTTTTCTCTTTTCTTCTTTTTTTGATATGAAAGGCTATGTGGCTAGGCTACCCGACAGTTGTCACTGTCAGTTCTAGAAAGACAACATAAAGGAGCAACTTTATAAAAAAATAAATAAACACAACCTTCCATGTACCTGGACCTTCCCCTCCTCTCTGATCTCTTAAGACATGGTATGAAAAGGGTCTGCTTTTTGTTGAGGTTTGGTCTTCTGTGCACTGTAATACTAAGTGCAAGCCCCCAAGATAAGAGAGTCTGTATGCAGACCCAAGTGACTCTATGTGACCTTCCTCCCAAGTTATTTCTGATTGGTAAATAAAGATGCCAACAGCCAATAGCTGGGCAAAAGAGACATAGGTGGGGTTTAGGATTCCTGGGCTTGGGGTCAGAGGAGAACCACAAGGGGGAGAAGAAGAAGAGGAGGAGGGAGGAGGAGGAGGAAGAGGAGGAAGAGGGAGGAAAAAGAGGAAGAGGAAGGAGGAGAAGCAGCCATGGGTTAGGTGAGTCATGAAAACATGGCCCTGAGGGCTGGCCAATTGGAGTTAATAGCAGCTCAGATGAAGCATAGTAAGCAATAACTCAGGATTATCGATAGGAAAATAGATTCTAATAGCTTAGAGGGTAGATATCTGCCCAGCTCTAGTGCTGATTAAGGGTTATTGTAAATAATAAAAGTTGTATGTCTTTTATCCTGGAACTAAATGGCCAAAGGCAGAGTAGAAAGCCCAGATGAGGATTAAAAGTGTTTACAACAGCTTTTGGCCAGTGTGTGTGTGGGAGGGAGGAGGCCTCTACAGTGGAGGTGATTACAATATCCCCCCCTCTTCCTCTGTACCAGGAAACAGCAAAAGGTAAAAAGCCTAAACGGGGGCCAGAATCCAGAAGAAAGAAATGTAGGAACAGCAGCTACAAAGAGCGGAAATGGCAATGTGAAACTCCCTGCTTTCCTTTGAAGGCCTCTGCAGAGCAGCCTTCTGTGGCCCAGGCTGAAGCTCTTCTTGGAGTCTTTTCAGGCAACTGTCCCCCTCCCCTCCCCCACCTCACCAGAGCTGGAATGGTGAGAGCGTGAGGTTGAGACCAAGAAATATAGATTTGGGATCAGATGATCTGGCTCCAAATCCCAGCTGAGTGTTTGGGCAAGTCATTAAATCACTATGGTGTCTCACAAGACTTCCAGGAGAGCCTTTGACTATTTGTTTTCTAGTACTGGAGAGTGAACCCAGGGCCTCATGAAGTTTAGGCAAGTTCTCTACCATTGATCTGTAGACTTAACCCTATTTTTATATATACATATTGTCTTAGTCAGGGTTTTACTGCTGTGAACAGACACCATGACCAAGGCAACTCTTGTAAGGACAACATTTAATTGGGGCTGGCTTACAGGTTCAGTGGTTCAGTCCATTATCATCAAGGCGGGGGCATGGCAACATCCAGGCAGGCATGGTACAGGAGGAGCTGAGAGTTCATCTGAAGGCTGCTAGCAGAATACATACCCACAGTGACACACCTACTCCAACAGGGTCACACCTTCTAATAGTGCCACTCCCTCGGCCAAGCATATACAAACCATCACACATAGTTTTTAATATACATACATATACAGTGCTTTGATTATATCCCCACATTATCTTCTCTTATTTTCTTCCCCTTTCGCTAAACCCTTTCTTCTGCCCAAGAAGTTCCTCTCCTACTTTCGTGTCTTTTGTATGTCTGTGCATGTCTACTGCATTAATTGGGTGGGAGTTTATTCACTGGGCCAGTGGCAACTTGCCAATGACTAGACCACTGAGAAATCTGCTTCCCTCTCCCCCAGCATTGAGAGCTTATAGTGTATGAGCACTTCCTAAATCCACGATGGAATGCTGACAGGCCCAATCTTACCAGCTAGCTACTGCTGCTCTGAGTTCACGGGTCCACTGATGTTATACCCAGAAAACAGATCCGCTGCCTGTCTTCCTGTCTGCCAGCTCTCTCTTCCGTTATGTGCATGAGTCATGGGAGGAGTTATATAGATGTCTTGTTTAGGGCTGAGACTCAGCAGTTACTCAGTCTTAGCATTTATTACTTATAATAAATTGTGTACTTATTTACTTATTTGATGTGTGTGCGTGTGCATGTGCGTGTTTGTGTGTGTGTGCTCTCATGAGCACATGTGTGCACTTTACAGTGCACATGTAAAAGTCACAGGACAACCATGTGAGTCCCAGGAGTCAAATTCAGATTTTCAGGCTGAGTGGCAAGTGTTTTTCTTCACTGAACCACCTCAGAAACCTTCTTCTCAGCACTTTGATCAGCACTTTGAGTCTCTTTATTAACTATTGCCCAATTCTCTGATCAAGGCTGAGAACAACACTAACCTAGGGGTAAAAACATGAATATTTAGAAAGCAGTCGACACCATTCCTGTTTAGCAAACTACAGTAATAGGTTCCTATCTAGACCTGATCACCTCCTCAGCTATTGGTTTTTGACCAAGTTTGCAGTACCATGCACGGATTCTCTCTATGGATAGACCTCAAATCCAATCAGAATGTGGGTGGTCACCCCACCCCCAATGGTCAGTTGTGCCACTAGTGTACCAGAGGGCACACCTTGCCTCGTAAGTTGGTATTGTAACTCAGCATTTCCCACTATAGAAGATTTGTCAGTAAGTCCTCCCCAGTAGCCTTCATAGCACCTTCTGGAACTATGAAAGCTATCCAGAAAGAAAGAAGCTTCTAGTTCAGTTCAAGCTTAACTTCTTCACGTCCTGCAACCAAAATATATGCTGTTCATGTCCATGAGGTCTTACCATCTGGTTCTAGTGGATCACCAAAAATATTCCTAGCCCTACTTTTTAAATTTTATTTTGAGATAGGGTCTAAGTGGCACAGGCAGACTGTACCCCCATTCTAAAGCCCAGGTGGCTCTTGAACTTGCAACCTCTCTGTACCAGCTCCTTAAGGGGCTGGAATTAGAAGTTTGTACCACCATGCGACCAACTGTGAGGTTTAAGTGAGGTAGAATATGTTCAGAATGGAACGTGGTGCAGGACAACCTCAGTAAATGTCACTGTCTTGGCTCTCCTGGATCATGACTGCACTATGTTTGCTCCTCCTGACTTGCTACATAAATAATGGAGAATATATAACACTTCGCAGAATTCCTGACTTGGGTCAGAGGTCTGGGAAGAGCAAAGCCCACACAGGAGTTGGTTCCCTCCTCCCATCCTCCTTAAAAACAAATGGAGAGTGTGTTTGGTAACGGAGAGTGTGCTTGGCAGCCCTCTTGCTAGGATGTATCACCCCAGGACACTTTGACAAGCCCATAGAGACACACACATACCCACAAGCCCAGGAACACATACACATTCACGTGGACACACAGATACACACAGACAGAACACAATACTGACGCCAGCAGCTCAGCATGGCCTCTAGCGCCATGTGAGTGTAGAATGACCGCAGTCACATCCAGCCTATCCCAGGAGCAGGATGCTTCTACTCATGATTCTTTTTTTTTTTTTTTTTGGTTTTTCAGGACAGAGTTTCTCTGTGTAGTCCTGGCTGTCCCGGAACTAACTCTGTAGACCAGGCTGGCCCCGAACTCAGAAATCCACCTGCCTCTGCCTCCCAAGTGCTGGGATTAAAGGCGTGTGCCACCACCGCCCGGCTCTACTCATGATTCTATATGCTGAGTCTACAGTTAGAGCCCCGGAAGTGGAGAAGCAACGGTGTGAACTAGCCTTCTTAATCTACCCACTCGAAGCTTCTCATTTCCCCCTTTCCCCTTTCTAACACAATTCACAGTTCTGAGCAATTGTCTCCCAGGCAGGTTTTGAGTCTGAATGAGACCTTTAGCAAGAATAACAATGATACTCATACTAATAACCATTGAATTTACATGCTAAGCACTTAAAAATAGCTGCCACTGTTTTATATGACTTCTGTATATGAACTCCTTTTAATCCTTTTAAAGAATCTAATAAAGTGAGTACTATACTCACCAGCCCATTTTACAGATGGGAAAACCGAATCACAAACAATTAGTAACTTGTCCTAAGGTCAGCGAGAGTCTGGTTCCATGGACTGGGCTGTTAGGTGCATTTTCTTAGATACTGAGGAATTTATAGCCCCTCAAACAACATCCTATATACATAGGTAACTCAAAATAAAGCCAGGTCTGCACCATAAGAGAATGTGAGAAATGGAGGCAGCCCTCTAGCGGTGTCCCCTGAGGCCCACGTAATGCTTTCAAGTCAGGCTGCCAACTTTCTAGACTGCATTTTCTCTAATGTCTCCTTGCTCAAAAGATTTCTTAAGCATGGCTGCTTAGTTTAGCAGATAATCCAAACGCTGCTTGCTTCTTCTTCCTCTGGTCAAAATGGCTTCTACCAGAAAGTTCAAGGTTACCTAATCCTGGTTTTGGTTTCTGTTCCTTGAGAGGGATAGATGGTATTTCTTGGCCAGAAGGAGAGTGACTTTGGACCACACTGCAAATGGCAGAAGGATGGCTACAAAGTGTGCAATTGTGAGCTCCTTTGTATCTCTACAGAGAACGAAGTCTGGTGTCAGTCAAAGTCCATGGGAAATACTTGGGACTACCCTATGGCTCTTTGTGCTCCCCCTTACCCTGTCTATCTGTCTGTCTGTCTGTCTGTCTCTTATCAGTTTATAGGACCAAAGCTGGTAGTTCTATGTTCCCAAGGTCCATGATGGTAAATATAAAGGAACAGTACTTCCAACCAATTGAGGACAAGAGAGATGATGTGTTTATCTACTGAACAGGGTAAGATGCACATTTTACCTGGCCATCTGGGGCCTTCCCAAGAATCAACATGCCTGACTGTGAGCAGGCCTAACTTGCTCCTGGGAGAAGGAAGGGCTGAAGCTTGCACGATGTTATTAATAGCCCAGGCTCCCTGGGACTCTTTTTCCCTGAGCTGTTTCCATGTGAGGCTCTATTGGGGTTTTGTTTCTGGTTCTCATGAGTTATTTCTGCCCTCTGCCCTCACTCCCTTTGAGGTCAGCTGGGTGGGGGTGGGGACTGTCTGATGGCACATTTAGTGGTCAGAGAATCAGGAAGGGTTGTGAGGATGGGCAGGGCCTTCCACAGTCTCCACGCTGTGCTCCAGAGAAAGAGCTGCAGGGAATGAATGCTGACCCTGATTGCAGCAAACCATGCATCCAGGAAGCCGACAAGTAGGAGAGTGGGGGAGGGGGCGCCAGGAGACAGGCTCCCACCAAGGGAGGAATGTCTTCCCTCTGAGCACAGGGAAGGCTCTATCCAAAGCTGCAACCTAGAATCCCCCAAGTGAGCTGCCAGGCTATAAATGCAGGCTCAGCTCAGGCGATGCCACTGTGCTGGCTGCACCCAGCACCACCCAGTTCTCGGAACCATCTGGGAGCATCCTGTGGCTTCTTCAATGCAGTGAATTAAGGACAGCAACTATTTTCCTCAGGCAGAGAAAGTGCCACCAGTGACACTGTGGGTTGACGTGGCGAATGTATGTGAAAGCTTTGAGAATCTGAGGGAAAAGCTTAAGTGAAAGAGTCATTAAGGGTGAGACAAGTAAGACTGTCCTGAGCTGAAGTTTGCGTATTGTAAGTCAGGGTGTGAGGCTAGCTCAGTGCCTAGGAGCTGCTTCATAAATGCTGTGGAAGAGAGGGAAGATGGGTCATCAGGATAGGACAAGGACAAAAGCTGTACAAATAAGAAGATTATTGTGTCACACACTTAATGCCATCCTGTCTGAATGCCCCCAAAGTCTGTATGTGGAGGTGACTGACTATACTTGTGCTGTAGTGACAAAGTTTTGCCCGTTTATTTTGATGGCAAACTTGCCCTAAGGACTTCAGGCTACTTTGAAACAGACAGGAATCTGTCTCCTGGCTCCTTACCTGCAGGAGGATGGGCATCTGTGTCGTCGTCTTCTTTTCATTCTCTGTAGTGTGCTGTGGGTGCAAACCCAGAAGTTCAGAGTGAGATGCCCAAAGATGCAGGTAGTTCATGGCAGCCAAAGCAGGAAGTAGCACACGCCAAGGTTTAACCTCAGCCTTTCATTGCAAAAAGCAGACAGAACCTCCAGAAGGAAAGACAAAAACTCAGCCAGGGCAGGGACAGGAAGTGGCATTCTAGAGCATGTGCTCCACCCGTAGTGCTCCACCCGTACAGCGTCTCCCGTAGAAGTCTAAGATGAGAAGATGCGCCAGAGCTGTTAGGGTTACGTTTAACAGAGGGCAGCAGATGGGTCTAACCCATCTCTCTAGCTCATCCCTCTCCTAGAATAAGAAAGCTAGCATGGCCGGTTAATGGCACTATCAGGGACCTAGGCTTTGTATCTCTGTTCTCTGGCATCCTTAGATGAAGGCATTTGTCTTCTTTGTCATAAGTTGCTTGCTGTATCTCCAGACACAGCATCAGAGCTCCAGGCAAAAAAAGGAGAAAATGACAGGCAAAGCTTTGCCCATTTATTTTGATGGCAAACTTGCCCTAAGGACTTCGGGCTACTTTGAAACAGCTAGGATGATGTCTCCTGGCTCCTTACCTGAAGGGGGATGCGCATCTGGGTCATTGTCTTTTCATTCTGTAATGGAGGAAGGTAAGATGTAAGTGAATTGAAAGCTTATCAGCTTTGTGGTAATAGTGTGTTTACAACTGTTTATAGTCTACTTACAAAGTTTATGTTTACAAAAGGTGCGAGTGATCTATTTTGTTAGAGGGCATTGGTAGACGGGCTTGTGGATTTCAGCTGACTCAGGAGTGGCATTTTATCTGTCGGGTTGGCATAGGCTAATTCCATGAGGCCTGATCATAGTACCTATGGGAAGCTGATATAAACACTGTGCATGCTTATTGGCAAAAGTCAAGTATATTTCTCTACAGAGAGCTATTCTTACATTTCAGGAGGATAGTAGGAGTCAACTGGTTTTTGTTAAATTTCTTATAACCCTTTTCTTTATTTAATTGCTCATTTATCCATCCATCCATCCATCCATCCATCCATCCCCCTGTACATCCATCCGTCCACCTGGCCATCCATCCGTGTGTCCATGCATCCACCTTCCTCACTTTCACCCATTATCCATCTAGCTGTCCTGTCAGCTATCCATTTATCAGTCTTTCTATGCATGTATGTGTCTATCTGTCCATCCAGTCATCATCCTTCAATCTGTCCACATTTCATCTGTCCAATCAGCTGCTCAGTAAACATTTTAAGACCTATGTGCCAGCTGCATTCTCTATGTGCTAAGCTTGTCTTCCTGCCTCTTTCTTTACTCCAGGCCTGGCTGAGACCTTTTCCAAACGTGGGAGCCTAAGGATGGAGAGTTATCAAAAACAGTTGCTATTTCAGTCCAGAACTTGAAGTTAAAAATGTTCAAATGGAAAAAAAAGTTTAAAAATATAAATGTGTATTTTTCTAAAACCCCATTAAGCTGTCAAGGGCTCTCACTGTGTGTTTCCTTTCCCATCGTTGCTAATCGGCAAGGTATGTGCGTGCCCCAAACAGAAGAGTAGCCCTCCTTTTCCTCTTCTTCTTCCTCCTCCAGCTCTGCCCCTCCCCCATCCCTTCCCTTCCCTCTTCTGCTGCTTATACTTAATCTATTCTGCAGCCTTAGGGACCCCGTAGTTTTGGCCTCCACTCCCTGGAAAGATTGCTAAAGGGAACACAGCCTTGCTTCTGCCTGGAGGCTTGGATACCCATAGCACCCTCCATAGTGCGCTCAGACTGCCTAAGCATCTCAAATCCTGGCTATGTCTTTTACTAGGTGTATCATTTTGAGTATTTTACTGCTCTGGATCCCAGCTTCCTCTCATGTAAAGTGAGAATTGGCATCCTCTACATCTTCTTGTCGTAGTAGGTTGGTCTGGTGCTGCTTGTATTTAAATGCTAGATACTGGCTTCCAGGATCTGGTTGTCCCCAATGAGCAGATCTTCATGTACACCAAGTGATGCTATGTAAACCTTGCTCCCTAATTTAACTGGCCAATAAAAGGCTAGAGCCTGTGACTGTGCAGGAGAGGGAGATGGGTGGAACTTGAGGATCAAGTTGGGTGTCTCAGGAGAGGCAAAATGGGAACAGAAAGGACACAGAGACTGGAGGAGGCCTCCATGACAGGAGATGGACCATGAGCATGTGGCCAGAACAACAGGAAGTAACAAGGGACATATGGTGAGAAATCAGTTAGAATATCGAAAAACCTGCCCCACCTTTTACGTTTATGGCTTGTCTGCCGTTTTATATGAGCTAGCTAGAACTCATAATTCCTTTGGCATCTTGTCTCTGTGAGTCGAAATTAGCAGAGCTTATCAGGCGCCAGGCAGAGTTCGGTCTCATGTTTACCGTGAGAACTGCCTCTACAGCATGCTGTGGTCTCGCTGCCCTCTGTGTCATCCTACACATTTAGAGTTTTATTATAGGACTAGAAGTTAGACCTGAGACTTCCTCAGCCAACCCTGTAATTCCAATTAAGACGATTATACAATAATTTGATGTAACTAGTGAGAAAATAAAATGGAAGAGATTTTCGTAAAACTGATCAGGTAGTGTGTGAGGGAAACCAACCTGCTGGTCACAGGAGTGCCTCTTAGCTCTCTTCTCTCTCCACAGTCTACCAAATGCTTATAGCAAGGTATTTAATATTGTCTTGTTTATGATCTTGTGTCCCTCAATGTTGTGTCCTACCATCGCGGCAGTTCCTTCCCTGCTAACATCTAGAGAATCAAAAACACACAAGTAAATTGTTTTCCTCATTGCCTAGCACAGCAGGGAGAAGCCTGGGGAATGTGCCTAGGAAAGAAATCCCAGCACCGAGGACTGCAAGGAGCAGGCAGAGCAGGGTGGCGAGGCTCTCCACTCAGATGTAAGGCAGCATCTACTCATCAACTTCTGCCTGGCTAAATAGAGGGTTTGTTCCAAAGGAAGCAGTTACCAGGCCTGATGGGTGGTAAATGCGTATAATCCTAGCCCTCTGGAGAACAAGGTAGAGGATGAGGAATTAGAGGCCAGCCTGGGCTACATACATAGGGAGTCATAGAAAGACTTTGTCTTAAAACTAACAAATAAACACCAAATAACAAAAGAAACATTTACAAAAAAAGTTGAAGATGAGCCTGAAATACAGAACATTTTCTAGCCTTGGGATCATATGATTCTGATCTTGATACTTATAACTGCAAACAGGGGGGAGTCAAAGTTCTGTGGCTGCTGTGAACATTTCCACACATTAAGCTAGGGCAGTTTAGGAGCAATGTTTTTAAAAACAAGACAAATTAAAACACACACACACACACACACACACACACACACACACACACACTGAGATCCAGTGTTCCCCAAACCTCTCAGTAGAGCATGGCTTTGCCTCTGGGCTCTTCACCACATCAGCTGTTTAGAAATCAGCTGACTGATTGTTGGAGGCCTGGCAGGGTGGGGCAGGAGGGGTAGGGAGTGGGGGGATGTGTGCCACAAGGAATTCCAGATAGGTGTGTCAGGATCCCAGCTTTTTAGAGGCTTGCAATTCAGCTTCTCAAATATACAAATGATTGTGGCTGTGCATGATAGTTTGGGGCATCCCAGAAGAGCACAGCTGAATGCATCTCTAGGCTGCAGTGACAGGGGTCACTGAGCCGGACGTCCTAGCATCTGCCACATCTTGCTATTGTGGGGAAGACCCTTGGCTACTCTCTGTGAAGCCAATAACTGGCCCATGCTTACCTCTGTGAACCTCTTACCCAAAAGATCTGCTTCAACTTTCATGCCCCATGTCTTTGCTCAACGATACCTCAACTTGACAGCTAGGACCTGGCTTCTCATAGAAGACATGACTGCATAATGGAAGCACAGTGCTCAGTGTGGCTAGGCCTTCGGCCTTACCAGCCCCACACTGAAGGCACTCTCAGTGAGGGCAGAGAAAAACATACGGGTGCTAAGAGCAAGCAATGAAGGAATGCGCACGGGGAGGGCGTAGGGAGTACTCTTTGCTGAGGGTGTGCACAACCTTACTCCCTGATCCGATGGGTCAGATACAAGAACAAAAGAGCTATTATCTGAGAGACAGTGTTCCCAGAAAAGTACTCTGAGCTAGAAAATCCCTGTATCCTTGCTCATTTATTTTGTAAGATACAAGGACTCAAAAAGAAAAAAAATTCTTTCCCTTTCCTGTGGAGCCCTGACATAAAGGAGAGCCTGTGTATGGCGGTGGCGGTGACTGAGCACAGCCTCCCAGGCTGCTGCTCTCCTGATGTTGAGCCACATAGTCCATTAGTACCCAAATGCTGGCAATCCCACCAAGGCCGCCATCCCTCTGTCTTTCGGGTTCAATCCTGCCTCTATGCATGCTCTACTGAAACACAAAGATCCTTTCTTAGCAACAGAAACTCCATTTATCAGTTAGGAGGCTTTGGGTTGTAAGTCCCAAAATACCCAACCAGGAATGAACTGAAGCACAAATAAATTCTCTCACTCTGAGCACTAAGTCTGGAGCAGACAGTAGTTACAATTGTTTCGTGTACCCAGTGACTTCAGAGGGGCATAGGTTTCCCCTGTCCTTCCCATCTGTCATCACACGGTCACAAGATGGTGGCCATAATTCCAAGATCTCACAGAAGACCTCCCCAAAGTGGAAGTAAGTGTCAGAAGTCATTGCATTAGTAACTTGTTTTGTGGCTGTTACTGTCTTCTTGCCTGACAAGAATGGCTGGTTTATGTTGGCTCACCCAGTGGATAGTTATGGTGAGGAAGTCATGATGGAAGGTGCTTGAGGTAGCTGCTCAAATTGCACTCACATTCAAGAAACAGAGGGTGGCGAGTGCTGGTGCCCAACTCCTTTTTTCACGAGCCTCAACACAGGGCACAATTGAGTCCAGCCTCAGAGTAGGCTTCCCATCTCAGTTAACCTAATCTAAGTCTTCCCAGGCATGTCTGCCAGGTGACTCTAGATCCTGCCAGTTTGACCGGATGTTAACCCTTAGGGTGGTTTCCATTGACATCTCTTATTGAGAAAGTCTTCCTCAAACAGGATTTTTTCATGTTTCACAGACCAGAACAGGGTCAGATGACAATTGCCAATCATTAGCAAAAGCAAAAAAAAAAATCTCTTTGATAACTTAAAACATTCATCTTCTGCAGAGAGTGGAAATTGGTCTTGGGGGTCATAGAAACACACACACACACACACACACACACACACACACACACACACACTGAGGGCGTAGTATGCTGATGGTACACACTGTTAAGAAGAGAGGCAATTAGAAACAACCTGCCTAAAAGGCTCCTTCAGGGAAGGCCCTTTCCCGAGTCATGACTTATTGCTAGTTCCTGGGGACATCTCTTTTGGCCTGGCAAACAAGGGAATGACGGCTAAAGAAGTACCAACCATGTCTGCCACACCCTACCTGGAAAGAACTGTGCTCTGCAGGATGAAACATGGTGGCTTTCTGTGACTTCAAAAGTATGCTGGACCACCTACTCGCTCTCAAAGGTGGCCATGGTTGTTAACTACATGTCTGAGCTGAGCATTTAACTTGACAGCCAGAAGTGAGTTTCTGGGGACAAAAATGGAAATTAACAAAGGACCTGAGATTAATAAAGAGACATTTAAAGAATATTTTTACACATTCAGGCTGTGTGGTGAGTGACTTTGTTAAATGACTTAACACATTCCCCCCTCACCCCCTTCTTGTGTGATGCTCTAAGAGGATAAGGCCTGTGGGTCTCAGTCAATAGCGCTCTACTCCAGTGCATGAATACCGCAGAACAGTGGAAGAGCTGAACGGGTTAATCTTGATGAGCAGGTGGCTGGCTCCTGGCAGCCAGGAGAGAACAGAGGCAAGAGGGATCCCTTGCCTTATTCCTTTCCCAGCTCATCTCCAGTCCCCTCCCTTCCCCTCTGATGCTTACACTTTCGTCTATGATTTCTGGACCTTCCAGTCATGTCCTTGCCTTGAGACGGCCAGCATTCTCAGCACAGAAGAGGCTCTGGGTCTGGCTCAGCATTCTGTATGGTGGGTATGTGGAACAGCTGAAGACGATGAACAGGTTGGTCTGGATCCTCTGCAGTTTTCCCCATATCTCGGTATCCATCACCACACCCCCCATTTTGATTACTCTGAGTCTTGACTTACAGAGTTACCTGCTGCCTGCATGTTTGCTTTGGTGGCCTCTACAGGGCTATAGGAAGCAAGGACAGGCAGTGCCACACACATCATGGGAAATGTGCTCCTGAAGGGGATAGTGACAGTGGGATGATGCTCTCTTTTAGGACTAAAAACCTGGTCGACCTAAACTGGTGCTCTTGACACAAGTGGGTTCCACTGTTTCCTCTCTTTGACCAGGTCACCACAACTCACACTGATCACTTCTCCATTAGCGTCTCTACAAACCAAGAGGGGTCCTATCCAAGGAGCGGCATGTGGGGCTGATGTTCAGACTCGTGATTTTCTGTAAGTCAATGCTTCCTGAGACTAGCTGTAGACTAACTACTCTGGGAGTTTTAAAGTCAGAATTGATTCCCAAGTCCCAGCCCAGGTCAGTCTCTTCAGCTGGGAACCAGGCCTTGGGTTTTAAA
Source organism: Grammomys surdaster (assembly GCF_004785775.1). Lineage (NCBI taxonomy): Eukaryota > Metazoa > Chordata > Mammalia > Rodentia > Muridae > Grammomys > Grammomys surdaster. Next base: position 2,422,035 of record NW_021604762.1, on the reverse strand, counting down.
AACAAACTCCCAAGTGACTACTACGTGATATCAAGACTAAGAAACAAATGTGTGTGTTCTGTGTATGGATGGGTATTTTTCTTCCACCAAGTATATACTTTGTGTTTAAAATATCAAAAGAAAGTAAAACAATTCTCATTTTTGGAAAGAGATCAAGTCAATTTTTGCTTATTTCTTTCTATAAAAAAGATCTTTTTATAAAATGTGAATACACACACACACACGCGCGCGTGCGCGCACACATGCACACACACACACATATATACATGTGGAGAAAGCTTTCATTTTTAGTGTTAAGCACAATGAGGAATCAAGTAGGAAAATTTTTAGAAAGTTAGTAAGATAACTTCAAATAGACATAATTTATATGTCACTTATTTAAATGAGGAGGAGAGTACAGAAGAGACATTTGAAGTGAGTGGCATGCCAGCTGAACAGTTTCTGGTGAGCCTCAGCATGCATCCTTGCCATGTGCCCATCTTTAAATAGGTGTGTTATTTCTGAACCGCCCCAGATGATAGCTGCTTCTGGTGAAAGCTGAGGTTTCCTAACGGCATGTTTCGTACCACATGTGGTTATAGGAGTAGTAGGTGCCATGACTGAGGTTGCCTGGAAAGGAAAATGGAAGCACAATGGGGTAGAGAAGCCGGACTGAAAATACCGTTACTGGTATTCCCTGTCCACACTGCCAAGTCAGGCCGTTAGGAAGAGCTAGCCTCAGGCCTTCTGCCCATTTGCTGAGGGTGGGCTCCAAAATGGCCTTTGCTGAGAACTGGCAGTGACACAGAGGCAGCTAGGCCCTGAGGCTCTGACTCCAAGCAGTGTTGGCAAAATCCTGAGCCAGAAGCTTCTGAGAGCAGGATGGCTCCAATAGAGCTTCAGCCTTTGGCCAGATTCATGACAGCCATGTCATGGTGACCATGACTCTTTCTCCCTCTCTCCCTCTCTCTATCTCTCCATATCTCTCTCTCACTCCCTCTCTCCATCTCTCTCTGTCTCTGTCTCTCTATTTGTATGTGTGTGAGCATGTGTGTGCATATGTGTGCATGTACACATGTATGCACAGTTGTATGCACCCATGTGTGTGCATGTGGAGACCAGAGATTGACATCAGAAGTCTTCTTCTGTTCCTCTTCACCTCGTTTTTGAGACAGGGTCTCTCACTGAACCCAGACCTCACTATTTCAGTTAGTCTGGCTGGCCAACAGATTTCTGGGATCCATTTATCTCTCCCCACTTACCTCAGTGTTGGGTTTAATTTTTAAATACACAGAGCTGTGCTCAGCTATTACACGGGATCTGAACTCAGGACCCCATGCTGGTATAAACACTGTGCCCACTGAGCCCCTAGATCTTGACTTTTAATGTTATTGCAGGCAATGCGTTGATAAAGAATTTGCCTAAAATTTCTTTTAAAGATAGAGAGAAAAACAATGTTTTTGCTAAGTGCTAAGCATTCTCTGGGCCTTAAACCCCATATGAAATCATATAGCTGATTGGAATCATATAACCATTGCTCTCATCTCTTTGGTCATGACTTTACCTCACCTACTTATGTAAGGTAGCAAAGGCCTTTGTTATCAACAGCTCCAATATATAGTGATTAATCCACATTTTCTCCTTTAAAGTTATTCTCAAGTATCTGTGCAACAATGCCTTTTGTTAAGTAGACCTTAAAAGCCTCAGAGAGGGGGGGACCATACTTTTGATGTTTCTCATCAAGAAGTCTATAATATGGGGCTAGGAGATGCCCTGCAGGCATGGGGACCTGTGTTTGATCCCCAGAACTCACATCTTTAAAAGCTGGGCGAGGTGCTACACACTTGTCATCCCTGGGCTGAGACACACTGGCCAGCCAGCCTAACTTACTTTGTGAGTTCCAGACCAATGAAAGACCTTGTCTAAAAAACAAACCACCAACAAAGTAGACAGAAGGATTGCAACCGAGGCCATGACCTAGCCTGTACATGCACAAGCACAAAAAATAAGACAAATAAGAATTGACCAGGCTGGAGTGCACACTCATTTTGCCCAATGTGTTCAATGCCACCATCTAGTAACTTGATCACCAGCCTTTCCATACTGTGATTTTAGTACCCAATGTCAAAAACTGGAGTAGAGTCTGTAGTCAGAACCTAAGGCTCTTGAGGGAGCATCTGGGATTTGATCTAGCCCAGTGTTCTCATATTATAGAAATAGAGATTTTAAAACAGAGGGGAGAGAAAAAGGAAGGAAATGGAGACTCAGACAAGTAGCTCTCTACTCAGCATATGTGAAGAAGGGATTTGAAGTTACCATCTCTAGACTGCTACCAGCAGCTCACTTTACCCTGGCAGAGCCCTGACACCAACACTAATCAGTGCTGGAATTATTAAACTCCACTGCAAAGGAAAATACAAGTCTGCATTAACTATGGAAAGACATGGATATCCCTCTGTAACAATTAGAACACCAAGCAACACTAAGGAGTGTACAACTGTCCTGGTTCTGCTTTCGAAAAGCAGACTAACAACTACCTTAGCTATTGAGTTATACCTGACATCTTTTGTGCTAGGGAGAAAATGAAGACACCTCAATGCCAGCTGCCATGAAAAAGGATACAAATACCATTGCCAGGCTATCCTTGGTCCCTGCCCAGGTAATGGCTTCCAGGAACCCAACGAGGGTAAGCAAGTCTGCATGGCTGTTCATTTCCTGCTTTTCCTGTTGTGCAAATCTGCTCAGAGACCTTTTCTGTTCCTCTTGAAGGAAACCAAGTAGCAGTATGAATGCATTGTCCTGAGAAGGAAGGTTTCTGCCTGAGTCTGTGGTGCCTTGTGAGTCCAGTTCCCTTCAGGGAACCCTTCAACAGGTGGCCACACATCTCAGTACTGCCATGCCCCCTGCCTTCTCCCTCAATACAATGCCATCTGGCATTCAGCAGAGTGGAATTCTGCTCCTGCTGGGTTCTTGCTCTTCTGGCTACAATAGCTGATAAATATTGCCTCCTGGTTCCATAATGCTGTACTTCAGAGCTCCAACTCACAGCATCATAAAGTAAAAGTTGAGTAATTGCTCCTTCAGTTACTGGTTGGGTAACTGCAAGTCAGATGTGTTTCTTTTCCTTCCCAGGTAACTGAGGATAATCTTGAAGTTCTGATCTTCCTGGTGAAAGCTCACACTATAGGTGTGTACTGCCACACCAAGTTTTATGTGGTTCTTGAGTCGAACCCAAGGCTCTGTGAATGTTAGGACAGCATTCTACCACCTGAGCCATAACATCAACCCCAGAACTTAACTTCCATTTTAAATAATGCATATATTTAATGTATCTGGGCTCATTTAGCCATGAATATATATATCAAGGCTCATTTATCATGAATATATATAATATAATATAATATAATATAATATAATATAATATAATATAATATAATATAATATATATATATACATACATACATATATGTTATTTTTAACTGCTTTTTTTCTCTTGTTTGAGATCAGAATTTTTTTAACCTTCCTCAAAATGATAGCTGATAGGAAAATTGTGTGTGTTTGTGTTTGTGTGTGTGTGTTTGTGTGTGTGTTTGTGTTGTGGTGCATGCATGCATAAACACCCATGAGGAGGACGGAACAGGACACAGGTATTTTCCTTTAATTCTCTGTCTTACTACCTTGAGAGAAGATATCTCACAGAGCTGTATGATTGTCATTTTTTGGCTAGGCTGATTGTCCAATGAGTTCTCAGGATCCACTTGTCTCTACCTCACAATGCTAGAGTTACAGGTAGTCATGCCTGGCCTTTTATGTGGTGCCAAGGCTTCAAACTCAGATTCTCCTACCTACAAAACAAGTGATCCTACCAACAGAACTGTCTCCCCAACCCCTGATCCCCATTTTTAAACCCTGACAATCTGCATAATATTGGAAGATTCTTTTTCTCTGAATAATTCTTTCGGTTAGGCAGCAAGCCCTGAGTATTTGTAGACATTGTCATGACCAGTCCTAGAAAATGCTATGGCTCTCTCTTGCCTCATTCTGTCTAGCTCCTTTCAGTAGCAACAGTTCCTCTCATTGTTAAAATCTGTCTGCTTAGGGGGTCTTCTATGTGGTCCTATATTCAAATTCATGTGTACCTAAGTCCTATCCTATTGGTTTTCAACCTTCCTAAAGCTCTAACCTTTTAATGCAGCTTCTTATGTTTAGTGAGCCCCCAACCATATAATTATTTCATTGCTACTCTGTAACTGTAATTTTGTTATGGATCATAATGTATCTGATATGCAGGGCATCTAATACGCAACCCCAAGGGGGTCTATACCTATAGGTTGAGAACTATTGTCCTAGCCTGTAGACTTCTGTGTCTTACTGTAATTGTTTCGCTGAAACAATTGAAACAATTCCACTTGATTCTCTGAACAAAGCTTCTCACTCACTGTTAGTTGGGAGATGTGATGGGTAATCCACATGGTTACCTTGACAGGCTTTAGCACCACCTAGGAGACATAGCTCTGGGCATGTCTGGGAGGGTGTTACTAAGGATGGGAGAGCAATCCTGAATGTGGGTAGCACTAATCTATGGGCTAGAGTCCTAGAGTGAATAAAATGGAGACTGTGAGGTAATCACTGTTGTTCACCATCTTACATTCCTGCTGCCACAGCTGGAGACAGGTTTTACTATGATACCTTCCCAGTATAGTTGGACTGTACTCTCAAGCTGGCAGCCAAATGGCATCCTTATTCCCTTAAATTGCCAGCTTATTTTGACACAATAACAAGCAAAGTGATACAGAAGATTCAGAGCTCAAACACCCTGCATGCCTATATCCTAGGCAACCAGAGACAACAATAGGCACCATAGGTGACCATAGGCAACCCTAGGCAACCATAGGCAAACTGTAGGTGACTTTGAGCTGTTCTCTGATGAGTCTAAGTACAAGCTATTGCTTATTGTTTCTTTCACATAGCATCTGTACTGATTTACACAGCCCAAGGCTTCTTTAACACGACATCTCCAGGTCACCAAGGAAGATACATGGGCATCAGATATTCCAAGGTTGCACCTTCAGGATGTAGTTGGCTCTCCCATGAATCCAGAGATAAGGGGTCCCCTGGTGGGCAGGAACCACACTCTGAGGGTCAGAAGGTAGAAGAGGAAGCTGGGATGTTGATTCCAGCCCAACAACATAAAGTTCTTGTGATATCCTCTAAAGAACAGGAAGCCAAGTGTGCAGCCTAAAGCAAGGTCCACTAACAGTCTTAGGGCTAGAGGCTGAGGACCAGGGAAGCCTGAAAAGACAGGCTGTGGCTAGATGGATGAGATAGGATGGTGAGCAGAGCCATAGGTGTACCGTGTATTGTGAGGGATTCCTGAGGTCATGGAGTTTCTCCCATGTCACATGAGGAAAACAGTCCCAAGGGACACTGCCTGGATCAGACCCAAGGTCTTCTGATGCCAGCTCTGACTCAACAGCTTGGTTCCTATAAAGAGGGAGGGCCAATCTGGGAAGACTCATAGTTTTCTAAGTAAATTAAAGGACAGGATATGGCAAGTGCCAAAGGAGGGCACAAACATCAGATGGGTTTATAGTTCCACTTTACTCTAAATGCCAAGGCTAGTCTTTGTGGCATGGCATGCATCTAGCAAATATCCAGTCTTCGTCATGAAGAGTTCACCTTCCTGAGAGGCCTGACACCAACTATGGATTGGGCCTGCCTGCCTGCTACCTCCTCTTACCTGTCCAAACAAAGACGAAAGATGTTCAGAAATGGAAGTGACCATCACCAACCTGTCCTGTTGATCTATTCAAGATGGCCCGGAGGAGCACATGCATGACATGGCTGCCAGTATCACTTAATGGCTCCAGTTGACCTGCTCATCCTAGATGCCATGAAGTTTAAAATACATCTCTCAACAGAAAGAAAAAGGATAGGATAGGTATGCATATTGACTAGGGTATCTCTAAACGAGGTTCACATTACAGGACAGTCTGGAGATGGGCCTTGAAATACAGATGATTAGAAATTACAAACATGTTAGGAAGAGAGAATAAAGTGGGTGTAAGAAAAGAAATAGACAAAATGTATCTCGGCCTAAGCATCTACCTGTGCTGTGAGCTGTTCTTCAGGCTCATCTAATCTGAGTCCTTCTTGGTTGTGCATTGTAAGAATAGCCATCCTAGAAACAGTGAATATTTATTGTGTACTGTAGATGTCTGATCTTGTTCAACCCTGACACAGCTTTATGAAGTGAATACTGTCAGTATCCCGTTTTTCAGCTCCTAGCTCTGAGTTTATAGCTGGAAAGAGGCAGGGCTCAGGATAGCGCTCCACAGCTGCTGGCATTCATTTGTTCACTGATTGATTGACTCATTCATTCATTCACTCATTCATTTCTTTATCAGACATGTACCAACTCAGAGATCAAGCCATAGATCTAAAAGATGGGTACACATAGACGCTGCCTCAAGACTCACAGGCTAGCGAGAGAAACGCTATACAAGCAGAGAGTCCAACTTTTTCAACGTTCATGTGACAACATTCACCCTAACAAGTGATCCACATAGACCGTGATCTAGCAACGCTGTGGGTTTCCTTGTCTAATCTTTCTCACCCCACCATCCTTTGCCATCTTTTAAGATGTTGATATCTGCATGCTGATTTCTTGCGATGCCCTTCTGATGTGCTTTGTCACGTTGCTGGACTTGGCAGCCTTCCGGCTTCATTCAGCATTTGCCACAGAGTGCCCTCTCAGCATGAGTGGAGGAGGGGAAGGACCCTGAGACAGACTGACTTCATGAGTCACTTCTCCTAACTCTGCCTCTGCCGCCAACTAGTCCTTGGGTCAGTCCCTTTATGTGAAGGAGCCTTGGTTCTCACTCCCTGTAAAAGAGGTCATGAGATTAGATGTTCTCTGAGTCACCAACAAGGGTCAGCCGAGGAGGGGCTGGGAGGCTGCAGGAGGCACAGACTCAGGACTCTTACCAAGCTCACCTTTTCCTTTTCTTCCCTTAGCTTCAGTCTCCCTCCTCAAAGGCTTTCTTCCCCCATACCCCTCCTTTCTAGTCCCCTTAACCTGTGTGGACTCAGACCTTGGATTACCCCCAAGGTCACAGACTTTTAATTTCTGAACCAAATTATTTTATTAGGTGCTGCCTTGCTCGTAACTGTGTCCAAGTGCTGGAGACGTCTAAGCTCATGGCACTTGGTCAGGTTCACTGCTCCCTGAGTGAGCTGGCCACTTCCATTTGATGAAGGTTAAGACTTCCTTGCTACCTGCAGTTGGTCATAGCCCACAGAAAGGAGGCTCACTGGCTGTCTCCAGACCCAGCTTACCTTAATGAACTCTGAGTGCAGTGAGCACTCAGGTATGTTCATGGCTCAGGATGTTGACTTTCTTTCTGTTCCCCTCCAAATCAACCGCAGGCCAGAGACCAGAGCTGATGTTGATGCTGAGACAGGAGTCATTCCTGTATCCCAGAGTCATTGCACATCCAGCATAAACAGTATCCACAATGCACTGTCTTCCCTTCCCTAGAAGACCCTGGCCCTAGGCTCTGCTTCCAGTCTGTTCTTACTAGTGCTATTTCTCTCAATAGAAAGGGAGCATAGCTGTCTGCCAGATACCCAGGCCTCCTGTCATTCCTTTTTTTTTTTTTTTGGTTCCAGAAAGTTTTATTGTCATGGCAGATGGTGGATGGATTTGTATGTACCCTCCCCCTTAATCTCAGGGTAGACCTGAGTTAAAACGGGAGGGAGGAAGGGGGAGATTCTGGGAAGAAAGCTTAATTTGCTCCACCCTCTGGCCTTTATTAGTATGTAAATCCCGAGGGCATGAGGCCTATGGTCACACCCCCTACCTATGCACTTTGGGAGGGGCTGTAATGGCCTAAGTGACTGAACAATGTAGGTCTATGGAGACGAGACTGTGTGTCAGGACTCTGGGTACTGGGGACGTGGCCGAACGTCTGCCTTTCTCACTTAGAGTCTTGGGGTTCTAGGCCCATGCCCAGCCATGAATCAGGATACCCTTACGCAGTCCCACATCTCCTCCCCTTTACTTTTTTTTTTTAAAAAAAGGGGGTGTTACTGTGTCATCTTTGGTGAAAATTTTAGATGAGGAAGCCAAAAGAAAGCACTATGTTGGCCAGAGGAGTTTGCACAATTAAGTCACAGGATAAGAGGAGTTGGGGGTGGGGGTGGGAAGGCAAAGAACATTGAATCAATTAATTACAGTTGGTATAGTTTGAGGGTAATAACATCTGACTAATCTAGATAGACATTAAGTTTTCCTCACTAACATGTAACTTTAGCTATTTGACTTTGGCAAAGGAGTTCATCTGTAGTTGGAGGATTTAGTATGTGTCTCTAGATCTTGGCATGTGTCTGGAGTTCAGCGTGTGTCTCTGGGTCTTCAGTCAGATGGTGTGGCTGGAAGAAGGCAGCTTGGCATCCTAGGCGGGTTCCAGGAGGTAGTGTTGTCTCCACTGGACTTGTGGGAGCACCTGTAGGATAATCACAACAGGGAAGCAGCACCTCGACAGGATGATGTCTGCAAAGGGTGTGTAGTAACCATTAGGCTATTTGGGAGCAAGCACGTCATGGTGTGTCATTGAGATCAGGTTCAGAGGTTCCGTTATTATCATCAAGGTAGGAACATGGTAGCATCTAGGCAGACATTGTGCAGGAGGAGCTGAGAGTTCTACATCTTCATCTGAAGGCTGCTATGCCTCCTGTCATTTTTATGGGACACCTTCTTACAGGACAAGGAGCTAAAGCTGACAAATCTTAGGTATTTACTATGTTTTGACTATGTCCAAAACTTGGTAATGACCTCAGCAGCCTAAAACCAATTTATCTCAATACTTAACACGATGTACTTATTGCATGCTGGGAATGTAGTTAGAGGCAAGTCCCTCACCTCTGAGAGCTTATGTGTCATCAGAATGTCTAGGGCATGATAAGGCTGGGACAATATGCATATATGAAGGATATAAGTTCCTAATCCAAAGGAACTATAATCAAGGAGGGAAAGTAAAATTTGCCATCTTTCCAGAGAGTTAGTACCAATATAATACATATGGACACATATATAATGTTGTGTGCTCATATGCATACAAATATAATCTCAGGATTATTTTGCATGTGTAATACTTATATATGTAAAAAACGGGGACATTGAGAAGATACTCACTTGGTAAAACACCTGCTATGCAAGCATGAGGCCTTGAGTTTAGATTTCCAGCACCCGTGTAAGCAGCCTGGCATAGTGGTGTACATGTATAACCCCAGCACTAGCACTGGGGCAACAGGAGGCAGAAAGATCCCTGGAGCTCACTAGCCAGCTTGGCCAACTCAAAGAGCTCTGGGTTCAGTGAGATACCCTGACTCAAAAACTAAGGCGGAGGGCAATTGAGGAAGGCCACTCGGCATCGCCCACTGGCTTCCACATGCACATGCAAACTTGTGCACGTACGTCCACACTCCTAAATGCATATATCCATCCACATGAACAAATAGAAGAGAGAAAAAAAGAGAGGAGAGATTTCTTTTTCATTATTTAATTTTTTGAGATTAGAGTATAATTATCTCATTTCTCCCTCTCCTTTCCTTTTGTCCGTATACCCCTCCTTGCTCCCTTTCAAATGCATAGCCTCTTTTTCATTAATTGCTGTTACATACATGTACATGTGTGTGCGCCTGCGTGTGTAGTGTGTGTGTGTGTGTGTATGTGTGTGTGTAGGAATATATATGTATTCCTAAACACATAAATATAAACAGTTCAGTCTGTATGGTGTTATTTATATGTAGATTTTCAGGGCTGATCATTTGGTATTGTTGGATAATCAATCTCGCTGTGCTCTTCCCTGGGGACTGTTAGTTCTCCCACTCTTAGCATTCCTTAGTTGCCTGTAGTGCTTTGTGTAGAGTCGAGCTGCTCAACCGTCCATGCAATTCTGAGTGTCTACTGTGTAGCTCAGGTTTAGAAAATATTGTAGGTGAGAATTCGCTGTTATAGCTTCTGACATTCCTAGCAGACCCTGTCTCATAGAAAACTCCCTGGTCCTCTGGCCCTCAACAATCTTCCCACTTGAGAAAGGGGGATATCTTATGGGAGTATAGAAGCTGAGTCTCTTCACTTACAGTCTGAGCTGCAGAACCAGGGATGCTAGTGCTATGATTCTGTCTGAGGAGTTCTAAGTTTGACAGGAGGAGAAGATCTGCATCTTAGCTGAAGCAAAGACAAATGTCTATTGTTCTGACTCCAATGGCTTGGATGGGGCCCACCCATACCCATCAGGGCCTTGGATGGGGCTCACTCATACTGGTCAGGACCTTGGACACACCAGTCAGGGCCTTGAACAGCCCCAACTCATACCCATCAGGGCTGGCTCACTCAAATCTACTGCTCCAACTGCTAATCTGATCTTGAACACACTCAGGAGCACTATTTTAACATAAGGTCTCATTTATCCTTCAGCCCCGTGAACATTGGGTATCCGAGTGATTGGCTAACAGTATTTCTTCTGAAATCCATGGCCAATGATTTCAGCCAGCCCTCTACAGGTCCCTTTTCTTGGTGTAGATAAAGATTATGGTAGAAAAAGCTTTGGCACCAGAGGCCTCAGTTCCACCTTGTTTACATGATTTTGGGCTCTGCTGGATGCTGGCCTGAGGCTTGAGCGAGTCCTTTACTTCACCTTCTCTTCCTAGTGTGAGAGTAAATGTGCTAAATACACATGAAATCAGCTGTCAAACTACAAATCACCAAGATGAAGTTATTACTCTTGAGACAAAGATATTCTAAAACAAAGTATTTTGAGTATCGTAATAGAACTCTTTGTATTCCCAAGCAATTAAAGAACTCATTCCCTGACAAGTATAGTTAAGTGTTTCCATATCAAAGTTATTGGGCCAAGTTTCCTACCATAGTCTTCATTCGGACACAGATCAATTTAAGTGGAATTCACCATTACTCACATGGAGCGGATGTTGATTTCCCAGCTGATTACTGCCGTTGAAATCTGTAATGAGACTAGAATGCACTCTTAAGTTAGATGAAGCTCACCACCTGGGCAAGGAGAACACAGCTGCATGAGAATGAGTGGACCGATCAGGTACAAGTCTGAACAGGTGACTCATTCCTATGACGAGCATCTGCTTGGCTCCAGACTCTGGGAAGACAAGGTGGTCAAGACCAATGCAGTAGCTGTGCTCACGAAGACTTCAAGCCAGCAACTCCTCCTGGGAGAAGTTGGAAGCTGTAGGGTATACTGAAGTTAGCTGTAGAGTAGGATGGGCAAGCAGTCAACAGAGGTTCCAGTCAGAGGGAACAGTATACAATAACGGGCTTATTTAAGCTGAAGGGCAGAGATTGAAGGAAATCTGAGGTCTAGGAAACGGATGGCAGAGGTGATATGCTCAGAGCTGAGGCCACAGTATCTGGGTAGGAAGGACCCCCTTATGTGGTTTGGGTTTCCCTTGTGAAAAGGTGACCCTATAATGTAGTTTTCCAGGGAAAGGCATGGTCTATGTATCTTGCACCAAAGTCATGATTAATACTCTGTCTCCTCTCACCCTTCAAAGCCTCATGGGATGGATGGTAAATTATATGGTCACTGATCATTAGGGCTTCAGGAAGAGGCAGCTAATCAAGGCAGGGACTGTGAAGGTGTGAGACCTTCACAGAGAACTCCAGCCCCACTGGAGGATGTGTACAAACATCTCAAGACACAAATGGGCTCATATATGCCTTTAAGATAACTGTGGCTTCAAAGCCAAAAGAAGTGGTTCAGTTTATGGCCTCGAGGATGCCCTATGACCAGTAGCCTTTCTGCAAGTCATCTAAAGAAGTTTAAGATAGACTACTCGGCGTCAAACGTTTCAGACAGAACCCTCTAGATGTTATGTGGTCAGTTATAAGAGATGCAGAGCAGAAGTCAAAATACATCTGGGTTTCACAGAAGAAGCCTGAATCAGGCAGATCTTCTTTTAATGCTGCTCACGCATGGATGGGTGACTAAACTCATGCAGCTTACGGGCTCTCAATCTCTTCCCCACACTGAATCCTATTGGTCAGGGCCTACTCTGAGGATACTCCAGCCTGTTCTCCTCCTTCTTCATCTCAGTGCTCAGGAGCTCTGGGGACTGGGGCGTTCTGAGAGGTCAGCTCTCTGGACCCGGCTTCTGGTGGAAGAGACCTCTTATCAGAGTTAATGAGAGTTACTCATAGTGTAAATGCTGTTTCCAGCCCGGAGTTGGCATTTCTGCTAGATTCTGCCTCTCCCACGGTAATTAACTAATTAACTATCAACAAAGGAGTGATGTAATTATGATACAGCAAGCCAGGCTGCTTATCCTCCCACTGAAGAACCCTCCCTCCACCCCCAAGCTCTTAGACCCAGGAGAGTCCAGCCAGTGTCAAACAGGACTTCCTGGGAATCAGGATGGTCACTTGCCCAGGCCTTTGCCCCATCCCTTTCCTTTGTCCCAGAGGCCAGGCTGGGACCCAGTTGGTTCTGAATGTGAACCCTGGACTCTACAAGGAACCTGTTTAGTGGCTAACTAGTCTGTCCTAACCATGGGCCTAGTGCTGTGGTTGAGGGTTTAGGCTCAATCTGTTTCCTCATCAGTAAGCAGATCTCTCCAGTGCTGTTCTATCAGTGACTACAGAATCCTCCATGAAGTTTGGACAACTCTTCCACATATGTGGGTATTAACTGAGACCCAGAGTATCATAGCATTTGACTGGGACCATCAGCAGGCATACAGACCTGGGGTCAGAATCTAGAACATCTAAGCCCAGACATCCTCGCCCTCCTTGCTTCACTAAGGATGTGGTATTCTAGTTTTGCTGGTGCTTTTCCACAGACAGAAAACCCAGTGATTCTACACTCCCTCTGTTCTGGCTTCTATAGGTGGAGACCCAGGAACTACAGAGAGCAGAGACATAGGGGTTGGGAAGTTTCCATAGGCAGGCCTTGGGGAATGCTCAGTCTGTGAGCCCCTGATGCTGTAACAGCCCAAGGACATTCATGTTGGACTGTGACTGGGATAGCAGAAGTGGCCAGCTGGCTCCTGTCTCTGTTTAACATGTGGCTTACAAGCTGTGTCTCATGTTCCAGAGATGTCTGGCAGGGAGCTCTTTAGCTCTAGACTTTTGGTAATCTGCCTTGGAATCTCAAGACAGAATAATTGTGGAAGCAGTCTTCATCAGAACTGGCCCTGTTGTTGCTTATGTAGCGATAGCCCCCGACTCTGCTGTGATGTCCTCTCAGGACAAGCCTCAAGTCCTAATCACCTCTGAAAGCCCAACTCCCTTATCATAGGCCCCCCCCCCAGCAACTGTTTGATCAAATCCACTTTATCAATTGCAGACTATTTATACTGCCTCTGTTTTCTTTCCCAACCCTGTCAGCGTGGCTTCTAAAAGATGTTAGCTCATTGTAATGATATGCAAATGATATTTGATCCCCTAAATTCTTTATTTGACATTATTTTATCTATTATCCACCATAACACATAGTCTGCATACTTGTCATTGTTATTAATAATAGCTACACTGAATTCCAAGGTTCCAACGGCCATGCTTTGTTTAAGCATTCTCTGATTGTTGGGTATTTGGGTTGCCTCCAGTATTTGAGCACTATAAATACCACTACAGGGCCACCTGGCTTTTTTCCCCTTCACCTGGAAATGTCTGTGCACACGAAGTTCCCTAGACTAGAGGTAGCATTAGCCTGCTACTCTGTCACAGACAGGCCAGTATCACATACTGGTGTTCAGGGCTTTCTTATCAAGCTCTTAGTGGCCCAGCAGAGGCAGAGTGGGGGTGGACTCCTTTGTGGCTAAAGCCTCTGAGTCCAGACTTGACAGGAGTCCTTCAGGAAGCTGCTGTCTCTGAACCTGGCTTCTTAGGCCTGTTTTTTCCATTGGAACATCTCATCAAATGGGCCCTGAGGTGGGCCTGATAATATAGACTTTTGTTCCTGGCAGGTCGTTTCTAGATTATAATAGGAAACAAACACCACAGGAGCTGAAAGGTGGTGTTTTGGTTGAACTGCCACCCTTTTTATTTACAACAAAGAGTAAAAGGAGCTTTCCTAAGACCACTCAGCCTGCTAGTGGCCGAACTGGGCCAGGGGTCAAAAACACCTCTCAGGTCTAGGCTAGGCTTTTGTATCCTCTACCTCCCCAGGGGAACATGTTTACAAGTTAGAATACTTACGATATGTAAGATGCAAATTCTCTAGTAACTGACACAATTTAACACAATTCCAATCAAACTCACAGAAGGGTTCTTTGCAGATATAGGTAGACACACCACGTCTTTATGGGAATGGAGTGCTGGCCTGATATTGAAACAGAGGTATCTTGGAGACTCACTATTGACAGTAAAAGCTGCAGCAATCAAGATAGAGAGGGGTGTTGATGGAAGGATGTGTAGAAAAGAGAGTGCAGAATTAGACTCCCATAGATATTATCAGATGGTTTTTGATATATACCATGGTGACTCCATGGAGGAAAGAATAATTCTTTCAATAAATGGTTTAAAAATGAGGTATCCTATGCAGAATAATAAAACTTGATATACACCCTACACTCTATTCAAAAATGAACCAACAGTCAATCGTAGACCTAAATACGAAATATGAAATATAAAAGTTTCTGAAAATAACAGAGGAGAAGATCTTTGTGATCCTAAGTTAGTCAGAGAGTTCTTAATCACGGAAACCAACTCATGATCCATAAAAAAAACAACAAACTGGATTTTATCTAAATAAGACACGTTGCTTTCTGTTACAGAAGTGTTAAAGGTAATGAGGGGAAAACCCTACAGATTTGCAAAAATATTTTCAGATCACACATCAGACAATTAACTTATATTTCAGAGAATAAATGTTTAAAAAATAAACAAACAAACATGAGAGCAGAAATGGCCACAATCTTTAAACTGGTAAAAGCTTAGAAAATATGCCCAAACAAACAAGGCAGCAAACAGAGATGCTTAACACTGTAAGTCATTAAGAAAATACCTATTCAAACCAGAATGAGATCCCATCCCATACCCCCTAAGACACGGACTCCACCAAGTGCTGTGAGATGTGAAACATCTTGAACAGTCACAGGCTTATCCGGGGAAGGGAAGCAAAATAGCACATTCATTATGGAAAATAGATTGATCGTGTCTCACAAAGTTAAATGTATGCTTGCTGGGCAATAAAGCAATCCCACCCCAAGATGTTTACAATAAAAGAATTAAAGCATCATCACATGAAAACCCATCAAGTAATGTATAGATTATTAGTAATTGCCAAAATCTGGATCTAAGCCAAATGTCTCCTCATAAATGCTCTCTGACACATTCATTCCCTAGGATACTCATTTTTTCATAAAGAGCAACAAACTGGTGCTATATACTGGAACTCTCATACACTAGTGATGGGAATAAAAAACTTGCATAGCAATTATGGAAACTAGCTTGGCTATTTCTCATAAAGTGGATCTCAGTGAATGACTAAATCTTAATGAATGAGTGAATCTCCATGAATAAATAAATTTCAGAAGCATGATGTTAGGTGAAATAAGCCATGAGGTAATGCTATATAATTCTACTTACATTACTTTATAGAATGAGCAACATTTTAGGGACATGATGCAGATTCCTGGTTACCAGTGGTTGGGAATGAAGGGAAGGTCTGAATGCCAAGGAAAGGTAGAAATACCTTCTCTCTGCTGTTACAATTGCTCTTTGTTTTGTTAATAGTAGTGCTCTAAGAGCCTGTTATATATTGAATAAAACTCAGGACTGTACATGCAAAAATAAAAAACCCAACTTCTACTATATATTTTAAAACACATATTGTTGATAAAGTTTTGCATTGCTAAATTACTTGGATTTCCTAACTATCCATTGCAGAGTCCATTGGGTACTTGGAAGAAGGAGTAGATCACTCTTTTACTTAAGAAATGTGTGTAGGTGCCTGTAGCAGGGAAGGTGTAGTCTTGACCTACAGTGCTCTAATCCTGAACACAAAATTGCCCTATATGCGAGCTTGTAACTTTCATTTCAACCTGTCTTGTAGTTTCCATTCATCCAAGGAATTGAGCTATGGTTTCTCTGTGGGTCCTTCCTCCTGCTCTTCAAGGCTGTACCAAGCAGATGATGCTGATCACAGCAGCACTTCCAAACATCTGGTGCCCAGTCTTCCCAGGTAAACCTCCTTACAGGTGCATTCGGCCTGACATTACTGACAAGTAACAAGGGTCACTATGACACAGCTCCAGGTCTCTTTCTGGATTTCAGACCGTTTCTACTGTGATCCCAATTTCTCTAGGGATTCACATCACCCCAAGTGTACAGTAGAATTGAAGGACAGTGCAACAGCAATGGTGGGAAGAAGAAAGAGCAAGACGGATGAGTGGATGAGCAGCAGTCATGTATGCCAGGTACCACCCTAGTCACCAGACACAGGATTAGTGAAGGCTCCTAGCAATCCAATAAAACAGGTAAAGTCTTCTCCCAGTAAAGAGTCTTGAAGATGGCTGTTCAGGTGAACTGCCTAATTCCAGCAAATAGGAAAAGACAAAAATCCCATATCTACCTCAAATCCTTTGGAGTCAGGAACCCACACCCTTCCCCACCCACTCTGTCTCAGGCTTACAGCTGGTTTCATTGGCAAATGGCTTAGCTTTCTTCAAAGCAGTGTCCGTGTCTCACCTGGGCCATTGAGACCAAGCAGCAGGGTCCCACTCTTACTCTGAGTTCTGACTTGTTTAGCTTCAGGCAAAGAGCTCATTAGTTCCCTGATTTGGATATCTAAAGGGAACATTTAAAAGTGTCTTTCATCGGGTGACAAACAATGATCCAAATATATCTGCCCCAAACTGCAAACCGAACTCAATACATTCCGTTCTCAGTTGACTCTCAGGCCATCCGGCTCAGCTCCGCAATACACATTCATGGGCTTGACTTCCATGCAGGCTGACTCAGCCTTGAATCTCAGTCCATGCAATCGTGACAGAAGTGCCTAAGAGAATATCTTCAAGGAAGCTCTATATGAAGGAGGTCAGGGCCAGAAGCATAGTGGATAAAGGAGAAGGGCCTGGGGATAATATTCCTCTGTGCTCTGAGAGGTGGGATGAGGGTTTGTAGGAGCAAGAGGAACTTCAGTCTGTTTCCAGTCTGCAAAGTCTGTTACGGTGCAGGTGGTGATTTGAATATGAATAGCCCCATAGGCTCATATAATTGAATGTGTGGGCATTAGAGAGTAGTGTTACTTGAGAGAGATTAGGTGAGGCCTTGTTGGAGGAAGTCTGGCACGGGAGGTGGGCCTTGAGGTTTCAAATGCTCAAGCCAGGCCCAAACTTTCTCTCTTCCTGCTGCCTGCTAATCCCCACGTAGAACTTTCAACTACCTCTCCAGCACCATGTCTGCCTGTGTGCTGCCATGCTTCCCACCACGACTAGAGTGGATTAAATCTCTGAAACGTAAGCTAGCCTCTATCAAATGCTTTCTTTTATAAGGGTTGCTGTGGTCATAATGTCTCTTCACAGTGAAAGAAACTCTATCGGTGCAGCAGCCTCTTCTGGACCCTGAGGACACAGTATAGGGTTTTGGGATAAACATGGCGAGGTCAGACACTAAGGGACACAGGGAGTAGAGGAGACTCAGAGTCAGGAGTAGACTCTGTCTTTTGACCAGGAAAAGTGATGGTGCCAGTCTAAGACTGGCAGGGAATGTGAGTTCTGGAGAGTGGTCTGAGTACTCTGTCAGGATCTGGGGTTCAAGGACAGTTATCTATAACTAGAAGAAACTAACCCCCAAACACCAGTGCAGACACTGAGGGGGTTGGGAACCCATACAATGATCTAAACCAAGGGGACGCCAGATGGGGTTCTCAGTGTTAAGAGTAGGGTATTGGGCCAGTACTCACCCATGAAGCTTGGGGAGCATCTCCAGGACTTGTCCTAAAAGAGGGATCAAGAGCAACTCCAAAGAAGTTGGGTCTAGCTTCTGACCAAGGGCTGACTTGGGAACTAGAACTATCCTTCATACCTCAGACCAATGTTACTGGGCTTGCCAGTTTGCGACCAAAAGGCCTGATAGGGGCTAGATGGAGGATGGGGTGAGAAACTTGGGATGCATGCCATAGCCTGCTGTGACAAAGCCACTTATGGGTACGGTGGGAAGAATAGCCTTCTAGTCTGACTTCACTAGCTGTGCAAAGGGATCACATTTCTCTTAGAGTGAGATAGGAAAACCAGACTTAAGAAATAGCAACACACAGAGTGTCTATTACCTAGCAGATAACTGAACATAGGGGATCTAATACATCTGAGTATCATTTCCCAAGTCTGTGTGTCTCAGGCTTGACTGCGCATCCCAGGGAGTTCATCAAACCATAGTACTTCTGCTCATCCTCCGAGGGTATTTCCTGGTCTGTAGCTCTGGGCTGGGCTCAGACAATGCACTATCTGTATCTCACACGCAGCAGCTGATGGGCAGAGACCACCGTCCTTGACAAGTACTGGATATAAGTTTTCTAGCCAGTACTTTAGAGTGAGGGAAGATTCATCTTGTTTTACCTCTTTGCTGTGGGTGGGACCTGGACAACTTTCTCTATTGTGTCTTAGTTTCGTCACCTCTAAAATAAAGGTAATAGTTGTTCCTTAGGATTATTGTAAGGATTAGCTGTGTGAACAACTTCAAAGAGCACCTTATGGTAATACAAAGCAAGCACATCAAAGTCCCAGCTCTTAGTACATACTGGGAGCTTTTAAAAACATGTCATCTGGGTTGACAAAGACCATTCAAAATGAATATTATCACTGTTTCATCAGAAAATTCATGATGAGGTTAACCATGCAATTAGGATCTGAACCCTGGGGCTATTTCAAAGTGGGTTTTACTGCTTCCTTCCTCTCTGTCCACCTTCCTTTAAACTCTAAACCCAGCAAATGGCTGAACCCTAAAGGATGAATAGACTTAGGCTTTTAAGAATTCTGGGAGCTCAGAGAACAGGAGTCAAAAGGAGGAGGTGGGGGTGGATGTGGTAATTGGGCACAGAAGCTGCCCAGGACCCACATGGTGGACATTTTTGTGTGTTCAGAGAACAGATATGTACAATGACTCAGTGTTTTGCCCACACACTCCCGCTTTTCTCTTGGCTGTCTTAGCTGATTGAAGTCATCAGTGGTGATGTGGCAGGTGCAAACGGATCACCCACTGATGGATTACACAGCACTGGAGAGTATCCCTCCCTTCTGCCTAATATGGACACCAAATCCAGCCTCTGAGCTATAAGCATGAAGAGACACTGTGACTTGTGGATGATGAATCAGAGCATCCCACTCTCCCACATGGACCACAATGTCCCAGCAGCAGGAAGGATCTATTGTAGCCAGCCCATACATAGTAGGTGGGGAGTCTGTGTAGCTCTTGCCCTAATTGCAGTCACTTGCCTTGCATTACACGCTTATGAACAGAGGTGGAAACCATGTGTTTGGTCATCCCAACTCCTTACTGCTGTCAGACAGAAAACTCATCCATATTTAGCATCTGAAGGCTTTATAGACTGGCAACTGCCACTGTGGTTTTGGCAGCCTGAATTTTAGTCTGAATTTCCTTTGGTCTGGAAGATAAATCTACCTGGCATCCCTTACACTCCCTGAATTCACCATGCCTAAAAACCTCTTCTGCACCCTTTAATCTCTGAGCCTTCCCTTTCTTCACCACTGTCTCTGGGTGGTAACATCAGTAAACATCCAAGCCAGAGGCCCAGAGTAGACCCAACATATGTTTTGAAATTTTAATTAGTTGATTTTATTTTTTGAAAAAGAAGAACAAATAGTTCCCAGATGCCCCTTCTCTGTTACTCCTAAAACCAATGTCTTCCATTAGATGGTGCACAGAAATTTGTTATGATGGATGAACCAAAACCAACCCATTACTTATTAAAGTCCTTGTTAACATAAAGGCTGACTCTTTGTGTTAAATATTTTGTAAGTTTTAGTAATAGATTTCTGCATGGTATTCTTATTCTAATGGTGGACACATAATATCAAGACACACATTGTAATAGAAAGGTCAGTCCTTAAGCAGATAGAAGTGAGGTCTACATAGAAGACTCCTCCTAAGAAGGACATCAGGACATGATTGGTAACACCTCGCTATCCTTGCCACTTGGTCTCAGGAATATCCACAATCTTAGCTGGTTTCTGGTTTCTCCTGACCTCCTCAGATAGGTGGCAGAGCATGTTGTTTTTAGATTAACTTATTTATTTGTTTGATTGGTTTTTGTGTTTGTTTTGAGACAGAGTTTCTCTGTGTAGTCCTGGTTACTCACTGTGTAGACCAGGTTAGCCTTCAACTCAGAGATCTGCCTGCCTCTCCCTCTTGAGTACTGGGGTTAAAGATATGTGCCACCACTACCACTGCCCAGTAATTAACTCTTATTTTAAGTGCCAGCTCATGGAATCACCTGTAAATGATCTAGCGATCTTTCTGTAGAATATATGTACTAGCTGAGCTAGCAGGCTATTCTCTTGATCCCAATGTCTGTAATGTATTTTCAGGTTTCTGGGCTGATCAGTGGTATCCATCTATGGACCTGGTTTCTAAAGCAAGATGTCCATCATCCACCAGTCCCTGGTAGAGAGTCAATGACTTGGGATATCTTCTTTTCCTTCTGACTTCCATATAATCTCAAGGACAATCTCTGCTCATTTGTTTCCTCATCTTCTCCTACTTTCAAAGGCCCCACCTCCACCTCAGTGATGGGACCAGACAAAAGGAAGAAAGAAGACAAGAGCAAGCACTACCATACCAGGGAATTCAACTAGGTGCCCACTGTTCACATTGGCACTACCTTGGTTAGCTTTTCATTCTTAGATGTGGAAACGGTTAACTTCAGAAGCATCAATGGAATGATCTGGAATGCCTCCACTTGTTACAGGATAAATTCATTCAGGGAAAAGGAATGCATTGTTCACATATTTTAGACTTCTTTTTCCTTTTAATTTGAGTGCTGTGGGCTATTAAAATGTTTTCTCACAAAGAGGGGGCGTTAAGAAGGCTAAGGAAGTATTCATTTCTGTTATGTTCACTATAACTAATTTGAGGGGCATGTTGTGTGCTATAGGACGTGATGCAGAAGCAGGTCTTTGGTGTGGTGATCATTCTAGCCACATCTCCAAAGCAGAGTGTCTGTATCAAGTATGCATACTTTTCATCCACGATTAGGGTCCTCTCCAGTTTATCTAATGATGGTCCCAAGGATCAAAAATCTCTGGGCACAGCTGTAAGACCTTGATCAGATACCAGCTCAGAGTCTTTGAGTTCCGTTGTGAAATGAGGGCCTTTCACTGGAAGGCCTAGTGCAACCACGTCTACTGGATTTCACATTCTGTGCATGCTTCTGTGCATGAGAAGAAATTGAATTCAATCAACAATACAATTATTGGGTTCTGTCCACTGCTTACTATCTCAACCATTGGCGCAGAAATTCCAACAGTGTCTTCCCTTGCCTCTTAGAGACTTAAACTAGCTTGTAACATTGTCTTCTCTAGGAAGAGGGAGTCCTTCCAAAGACACTTACATCGTATTGACAACTTTCATGCATATTGTAGGAAAAAATGGTGCCTCAGGAGAAAACTATGCACCCTCTATGGCCCACCTCTCCAGGGGATCAGATCCTACTGTTCATTGTCTTTGAGCTGTTTAACAATGTTCTATAAATGATAAGTAATAGATATGGAAATTGTGTTCTGTCTGTTCTAATTAGCTTTCTCCTTATTTGGGGAAAAACCAGTTTTGTTTCCATCCAAAATCCATCTCAACATTCCTTTACCCTACAGAAGTGTGTGTGTGTGTGTGTGTGTGTGTGTGTGTATGCACGCGAGTGTGCGTGCGTGTTTTGGCTTCTCATTTGAACATCTGCCTGGCTTCCTGCTATCTAGAGTAAATGTGCTCTTTAATGTGGGTATTTTTATTTTTGTATGCGAGTCATGATTTTTATCTCTCTCTGAAAATTATCTTTAATAGCATATTGTCTCCTCCAAACCTTCCCGAAGACTCTTTCTATTTTCAGCCCATAACTGAATGTTGTTGTCCATCATCAGCTCTGCTCTTTAGTGCTCTCCTCTCTCCCTCCCTCCCTTCCTCCTTTCCCTCCCTCCTGTTAAAACACCTCCTAGATTCCTGTGCTCTTTATCCCAGACTTGGGCAAAAATCAGGCTCCAACATATCCGGGTCTTGCTGGAAAGCAAATGTTTTGAGGTTTGTTGTGTTGGAAATTTCAGCTACAGTACTTAGGAAATGCAGCCTGGGCATGCTTTGGTATTTAAGATCACTTAAGGGCTGCCTAGTCAGTGCCAGGAGACAGAGACCGGAGGTGCTACTTTCCTAACTTTGGGAGGCAGACTGGAGGCCTGCATCTTTTCAGATACTCGGGATGATGTTAATTATGTGATTATTTAACCCTTTGCTTTGCTTTGATTTTTTTTTTTGGTTTTTGTTTTTATTTTCTCTTTAAAATAAGATGTCAGATTAAACTGGATGTCTGTTACCTTCAGTTAGTGCTTTTTTTTTCTTCAAAGAATTACAACAGCCCCAAGTGTGACTTTGCTAATATATTTAGGCTGTCTTATTTAGGTGTGCATTGATGTGTGACACACACAGAGAAAATAGAGGAAATGAGAGAAGGCCCCACCAGTTTGCAAAGTGTTTGAACTGTGGTACTTCCTCAAATCATCCCCTATGCCTCATTCGAAGCCACTTCTCAGTTCCACACATCCCGGGGAAGCAGCTGCCCCTGGGGGCTGCTGTGGTGATAACTTCCCTGGGTCCCTACGATAGGGACTTTTTTTTTTTTTTGGAAACGTGTTCAAGCTAATTAGAGATGTTCAATTATCTCTGTTAAATTCATAGCTAAGGGAAATAAGAGGGGGAAGTGAGTCACAGATGCTGCACTTTCTACTTTAAAGTTTTAACCCTTTCTCTACAGTGGTGTGAACAACATTCATTTTAACCACCGCTCCCACTGAACACAAGAGTCATGTCTTCTGCCAGAAAACATGTTATATTGGAGAAAGGGGGAAATTATAAGGTACGTGGTTTGCGGAGGAGCATCTTTGAAAACGGAGGTAGAGGACAGCTACAGACCAATACTAAACAGACCCTGTCTGGGCCTTAAGAAACTTTCTCTGGATAGCTCAGAGAGCACTGAAGAGGTCATTTCTACATTCTATGAATGAAATTCTTTACTAAATTATTCATTAGGAAGTCCCGGACTTGATCCTAGGCTAAAATAAAATGAAGCTATGGATGCTAGGTTGAAGCTTGCTTCACATTATAAAAACACAGTGACATAAAGACTCCAATTTGCCAAGCTCTCAGAGCACCAGATGGTACGCTTACACAGAGGAAATTCCTCTATGAACAGGCAGAAGTCTGTGATGTCAGAGGCAAGAGAAATCACCCTACTCGAGGCCTTAAAATTAGATACATCCGAAGTACAAAACTACAGTTTAGTTTAAAGATCTCAATCAGCTCTATTTTCAATTCTACAATCACATATTTCAGGCAATAAAACAGAGTAAGACTGCCAGTGGACTAAATGGGGAGGGTTTGTGTGTGTGTGTATGGCGGTTATAGCAGCGGAGTGCTGGAGAAAGGAAAACCAAACTGAAAAATATGGATGAGAGATGTTGCTCATGTCAGGCAACGCCCTCTGTAAAGCAGGCAGTCGGGCTATAACTCAAAAAGAACTGATTGGTTAACAGATTACTTCCGCTCGTGCGTGCATGCGTGCGTGTGTGCGTGTGCGTATTAGGGCCTAGTGTGAGAATAAGACTTTGTTTGAAAACAGTGGCCATCAGAAATATTTTCTTAGCAGCACTAAGTCTTTTTTTTTTTTTCCATCAGAATTTAAAACCCAACAGATACCCAAGCAGTGTGGTGGCCTTGGCCCCGCCTCTTCCTCCAGTCAGTCCCTGGTACTAACAGAGTGACCCGAAAAGGAGAGTCAGGAACTCCAAGCCCCTGGAAACCCTACTGTGGTTTTCTGTGAGATGATGACATTTTCCCAGAACCAACCAGAAGGCCATTTGGGACACCTCAGGTCACTTTTGACACTCCCTTCTTCCTCTTGCTCTGCCCATGCTATGCACCGTTGACCCAGCCCAACTATTCCAGCCTCTGGCAACTGGCTGCCACTGAGCTGCAGGCTTCTCTCGTTGACTGAATAGATGAATGGAAGACTCTACTCTGAGTCTGTCTGTCCTCTCTGTCTCTTCTACCTGTCCTTCTCATGCCACAAGAATGGTTTTCGATGTAAATCTTAGTCATGTCCCTTTCTTGCTTAAAATTCCTTGATGGCATCTTGCTCCCTGCACCAGTGAGGGCAAAAGTCAGCCTGCTTAAAGGTTGATTTAGGTCCTACCTTAAAGGCTTGACAGTCAGTCTTGAAAGATCACATTACCCTAAGTATATTCCTTGAATCCTAGAGCAACATTTAAAGGCATTTTCAGAGGAGGACTTGAGCTTTGGATGACGGTGAAATTCATATTACCTGGCACCCAATAAAACTGATCAAAACCAAAGAACTAGAAAGATAAACTTAATTTAGAAATAAATGCAGATAGGAACAAGATGATAGAAGTAACAGGACAGAGTATTTCTTAAAGATACAAGTACAAACCATAAGATAAAGAAGAAAGATGGCAACATGACATATTAGGGAGGAGAAGAAAACACACAGGAATGAAAAAAGAAGGGCCAGGTCAAATTTCTAAAGATTAAAGGAGCGCTTCTGGTAAGAGAGAGAGAGAGAGAGAGAGAGAGAGAGAGAGAGAGAGAGAGAGAAAGCACCTGAGGTTAGAATAATTCTATCTTAGACACTTAAGACAGAAGACAATAACTCCATGGAGTTTTAGTTACCTGCAAGTGGACTTAAAGCAAGTTAGTACACAAGTAAATTGTCCCCAGAAGAGTAGAAGGATAAAGGGGAGAAATAAAAGAGGAATAATTTCCCAACTTCAGAAAAGTGGGTCCAGAAAGTTCTACCAGAAACATATAGGAAACTTTTCAAAGCACAAAATGAAATGGCCTTAAAGCAGCAAGAAAAAAAAAAAAACCTTAAAAACATCTGGGAAAGGAGCATGAAGAACAAAGGGAAGAACAGCTAGCTGGCTCATCCTTGAGGATAACACAGGGCAAAGGACACTGGTTCAGCTCTGAGCTAAAAGAATACACCGTGAACCTAGACTTCTATGCAAAGCAAATATACATACATAGTATTATGACATATATGTATGTATATATGTATGTGTATGTATATCTACATATATGACAAGTGAAGGATAAGTGTTTTTTCAGACATACAGAATTGAAACAATGGATCACCAGTCTACAAGAAAGTTAAAGGAGAATCGGTAGAAAACAGGAAGATGACATAAGAAGTCTTGATCTGCACAAATAAATGCAAAGATTCTAAATGGTAAATATTTTAGAACTTAAATTTACTTTAAAAGCCTCTTTAATAAAAGATACTTCATCCATGAAAAAACTTAATGTAATATAGAATTTACAGTGTACAAGGAAATAAAATCTCCATAAGACAGACAAAAGATGGTGTGAACAGGAGGCTGTTAGATACGTTGGCATCCTATCAATGAAGGTGACTGGATAGTCAGGCTTGATGTTGCTGGAATAACACCATGACCAAAGGCAACTGGAGGAGGAGAGAGTTAATTTCTAGTGTATGGCTTATGGTCCATTATTGAGTAAAACCAAGGCAAGAACTCAGAGTAGAAATCTGAAGGCAGGAAGTAAAGCAGAGACCAGGGCGGAGCTCTGCCCACTGTCTCAGCCTTGTCATCATCTCAGGCCTGCCAGCCCTGGCATTGTCCACAATCAAAGCCCATTACAAGTTATAAATCTAAAAACAAAATGACACAGTAAACATAACTAAAAAGCCAATCAAAGAAATGAAATCAAATGATAAAAATTTAATCTAAAAGAAGATAAAAAATACCAAAACCCAAAACAGGTGGGACAAGGGGCAACACAGCAAAGATAGTGTGACATTGATTTTATGTGTAGCCACACTGAGTGTAAATGTGTAAAAGACTTATTTTGAATGACAAGCACCATCCAAAAATATTGTTTATGAAGGCAAGCTCTATTCTGTTCATTAGAAACAAAACAGAAATATGAAGACACAAATAGATTAAATAAGAAATGGTGGAACATGCTACAGTCACAGCTATTAGAAAGGGCTTTTCTACACTGAGAACTAGGAAAAGTGGTAAGGACAGCAAGGAGCGGATAAGGCATCATATCCACCCCTTCTATAATTTGTCTTACCAGAGAGTAGTGGCTCAAAACTTTCCTAAGGCTTTGACCCTTTAATACAGTTCCTCATATGGTGGTGACCCCCAACCATAAAATTATTTTCATTGCTACTTCATAACTGTGACTTTGCTACTGCTGTGAATCATAGTGTAAATATCTGTTTTCCAGTAGTCTTAAGCAACCCCAGTGAAAGGGTAGTTCAATCTCCCCAAAGGAGCCACTGTGGTTGAGAATCACTTCTGTGGAGGTTGTCTCCTTCCTCTGTCAACCGCTGTGGAATGTTGGAGGCAGTCCCAGACACTCACTGTGACCAGCCCCTCGAAGACAGAGAATGGGAAAAGTGGAGGAGAAAGGACCTCCAGGTGAGACTCAGGTATTGTGCTCAAGTGGGAGGGCGAGATCGAACAAGCTTTTAGGAAAATTCGGACAGGGAGAGCTATTGGTTGAATGACTGGGGAAGGGGCCAGGTCATCGAGGTTCCCAAGCTGGAAGAGCATGGGAGCATAGTGCAGGGCAGGGCAGCCTCTAATGAGTTGGTATTGTTTCCTTTTAACCAAACCTTATAAGAATGCTGAGCTCCATACAGCACCGGGGCAAGCGAGAGCCAAACTAGCACTGGGCGACTCTGCCTCGCAGAGGAAAATCAATTAAACATGGGCAAAGGCGACCCTAAGAAGCTGAGAGGCAAAATGTCTTCATATGCATTCTTTGTGCAAACCTGCCAGGAGGAACACAGAAGCCCCTGGATGCTTCTGTCAACTTCTCAGAGTTCTCCAAGAAGTGCTCAGAGAGGTGGAAGACCATGTCTGCTAAAGAAAAGGGGAAATTTGAAGATATGGCAAAGGCTGACAAGGCTCGTTATGGAAGAGAAATGAAAACCTACATCCCCCCAAAGGGAGACCAAAAAGAAATTCAAGAACCCCAATGCACCCAAGAGGCCGCCTTCGGCCTTCTTCCTGTTCTGTTCTGAGTACTGTCCCAAAATCAAAGGCAAGCATCCTGGCTTATCCATTGGTGATGTTGCAAAGAGACTAGGAGAAATGTGGAACAACACTGCAGCAGATGACAAGCAGCCCTACGAGAAGAAGGCTGCCAAACTGAAGAAGTATGAGAAGGATATTGCTGCCTACCTACAGAGCTAAAGGAAAACGGGTGTGGTCAAGGCTGAAAAGAGCAAGAAAAAAGAAGGAAGAGGAAAATTAAGAGGAGGATGAAGAGGATGAGGAAGAGAAGGAAGAAGAGGATGAGGAAGATGAAGAAGATGGTGAATAAGTTTGTTCTATCGAAGTTTTTTTTCTTGTCTATAAAGCATTTAACCCCCCTGTACACAGCTCACTCCTTTTAAAGAAAATAATTGAAATGTAAGGCTGTGTAAGATTTGTTTTTAAACCGTACAGTGTCTTTTTTGTATAGTTAACACACTACCGAATGTGTCTTTAGGTAGCCCCATCCTGGTGGTGTTTTGAATAGCCACTAATCTTGCCTGGTACAGTCTGGGGGTTGTAAATTGGCATGGAAATTTACAGCAGGTTCTTGTTGGTACACAGCACAAATTAGTTATATATGGGGAAAGTAGTTTGGTTTTTGTCTTTTTTTTCTTTTGTTTTTTTTTCATCTTCAGTTGTCTCTGATGCAGCTTATACAAAGATAATTGTTCTGTTAACTAAATACCACTGTGTAGTTGAAAAAAAATGTGGCTGTTTTGCTGACATTCTGAATGCTTCCAAGTAAATACAATTTTTTTATTAAAAAAAAAAGAATGCCATAGGGTGCTGAATACAAGCAATTTAGCGGGGCTGCAGCTTTGTTCAGTAGGTTCTAGATATAAGATCAGGCCTAGAATATAAATCTATATGCTTCCTCTATCTATCCTCCCCAAACACAGCCACATGCAGAATGCCAAAGTCCTCCTCCCTGGAGCTTCATGCCACGGTGCTGGAGATCACCTTGTACTAACAGGGACCATATTGACTTCGAGGGAGCCCCCACAGTCCTTGTTGAGAGACACATGAATGGAGAAGGAACAAAGGAGAAGCAGGAAAGTTAAGCCATTGAGAGATGATGTCAGGAGGAGGAGAGAGGAGGGTTGGACCAGGGAAAGGAGAGGAGAAAGGACCTGTGCCCAGCTAACAGGTGGTGCCATGAGAAAATCTTCCCTTTGACAATGAACGTAAGAGCTACTCACATCTGTCCTTGAAAGCAAAGAGCTCTGAGCAAAATTTTCAAAACTTTCAGACAACGTAGGCCATATTCCCCCAGACCTGACTACCAGCTCCATTTGAGAAGCTTCAAGGCCTCTGTACTTGACAAAACAGAAACATTGCAAGCAAGTAATTGTGGGGCTCAAGGGGACCAGAGGAACTTCCCCAAAACAGGAATCCAGGGAAATGAGGTGTCACAGCTGAAGGTGAAAGGACTCTCCCTATCCCACTATTTCTTTCAGAAAAGATCAGTTACCCCAAACCCAATAGACTGGTACTCCAAAGTTGCTCGAGCAGCCCCGTTCTACCCAAACCAATGCCCTGAGCCACCACCCAGACCCTCTGCTGTGACTCAAGACTTTCTGCCTTGAACTTGTGTTTTCTCCTCTACCCTCTGCCCAGCCTGGAGTGGGATCATAATATCACAGCCCCCCTTAGTCACAGAACAAAATCCATTCTCCAGCCTTAACATAAATGGCATGTTTGTGTTCCTCAGGGCACCTGCTGCCAACTTGCCATGGCGTTACTAAGGTTTGATTGTGGGAAGCAAGAGCAGAAGATGTAAAGAGTGAGGCAGGAAGCCAGGAGAAGCAACACCAGTGTGTGAGGCCGAACAGACACAGCTTACATCGGATGTTCTGATAGCTTGATCCTCTAGAGCTATCTCCCAAGATGCTATATGGGCCGCTGACTCTCAGATCAGTTCAAACTTCAGAGACTACAGGACAGCCTGAAAGAGGAAGTGGGTTTGTGGGTGGGTCTAGACCATTGGTGCTCAGCCTTCCTGATGCTGTGACCCTTCAATGCAGTTCCTCATGTGGTGGTGACCCCCTAACTATAAAATTTTTTTCATTGCTACTTCATAATCGTAATGTAAATATATGTGATTTGTGACGCTCTTAGGCGACCCTACAGGTTGAGAACTGTGGCCTGTGCCTTGGACTACTTACCACCTGACCCTGCCCTTGGGGGATCGAGGTGAGGTGGTGCTGAGTCAATAATACAGACTCTGGGAACATGTAAGAAACATTGCAGCAAGCTCATCTGAACACTGCTGTAAGTTCATTTAATACCCTCCATCCATGCCCCATTGGTCCCAAGACAACATCTCTTCTAAACAACAGTTCCTGATTGACTGATATTGTCTACACAAACAATCCTTGGTCTCTCAGGCAGTCCTCAATTAAGTCCTCCTATAAGAGATGTTTTCACAGCTGTGCATCCCCCAGAGTTTACATAGAGGTGGCCCTGCCATTCCTACTACAGAGAACTGCTGGTCTGGAGTGACAGACAGCCTATGCCTAATGCGATTAGAGAGGGCTTCTGTCTATAAGTGTCTAGGACACAGCCAGTTGCCAATGGCCCCTAAAACATGGGACTGAGAAAAGGATCTAGAAGATGCGTAAGTGAGATCTTACCTACAGGGCAGGTCTACATCCTCTCCTGGCAGTGGGCATCTTAATGCCTATAATACCACCTGGCCTATGCCTCCCTAAACTAGAAAATATGTTTGTCTGTCCCCTGGTCCTTCTCCTAATAGAATCTTTCTCAGTGGATGTTCCCAACAGACCCCTAGACCCCTCTTGCCATGCAGGTGGTGGGATTGGTCATGGGATGAGAAAGTGGGCCTGAGGGTAGAGTGAGGCTGTGCCCAGGAGACCCTCCACTCACACACACACACCCCTGAAGGTTTCCCCTGGCCAATCCCCACCTGCCCACTCTGCTGCTCTCCACTTGGTCAATAGAGGTGAATCCACACAGTGGGCCTTCTGCCCACAGCATCAGCTGGGCCCCTCTGGTACTTTGCAGCATTGTTGGGGATGTGGATTTTTCCTTAGCTGAGCATCACAAGACCAGCAGGCTTTGTGGTTAACCTGAATGAGGTATGGAAAATGCTAGAGTTCCCATTTGAGGTACTCTACTGTAAGCATCCCTTTCTCTATGTCTCATCCACAATTCAGACCTCCTCACACGATCTCCATAGCACTCTCTACCTGTGTCCCCAGGTCTGGAAGGGAGGTCTTTGGCTTGAGTAAGTACTTTCAATGGGGGCTTCAAAGTAGCCAAGCTGTTCCAGGCTAAAGATACAACTGTGGAATCAAGGAATTAGTGTGAATGCACTTCCTTCCTTTGGGAGCAGAGGATCCCATAGCCTTCCCTACATAAATTCTTTTCTGGAGCTTGCCTTGAACTGCTCCAGAACTGACTGGGAAGTTCTAGAGGTAAAATCCAAATGTAGCCAGAGGGAACTTGGGGATTGAATAGCTCTTTCACGGGGGTCTCAGATATCTTGCATGTTATATATTTACATTACAATCCATATCAGTAGCAAAATTACAGTTATGAAGTAGCAACAAAATAACTTTATGGCTGGGGGTCACCACACATGAGGAACTGTATTAAAGGGTCGCAGTGTTAGGAAAGTTGAAACGCCCTGCTGTAGAGTGCTCTCTGTATGTGTTCCTCACAATTAAGTAACTCAGTTCCCAAAAGCCAGTTCATGTGTTCATTCATCCAGCAAGAAAGTTACTAACTCAAGGAGACTGTTAATCATGAAGTCCAGCAGCAGCAAGGGATCCATAAGCAAGCCACTAAAAAGCCAGAAGGAAAACACACTATCTGCTTACCAATGAGGAAAACTAGCACTGCCTAAAGGAATCATGGAGAGAGGCTTTTTAAACTGGGTCGTGAAGAATCAGTAAGACTTTGAGGGACAGGGGAGGCTGGTGGTGAAGCAGTAAAGAGACTATGGGCAGCATTGGTAGGTTCCAGGTTGAGAAGAGAAGGTGTGTCAAGCTCTGGGGTATGAGGACAAAGCAGATGATTTCTCTCTCTCTCTATTAGAAAAGCAGCACCCAGATGAGCAAAAGCCTGTGACTTTTCACGATTATACTTTCTCAGCCCAGCAGTCTGTGAAGGAGAAGGGGCTATGAGCATGAGTGGAGGAGAGAGGAACACTGATACTGAGATCAGGAAAAGCCTGTCTGAGCTTACTCCCGAGGCTGAGGGACACAGGAGACAGGACAGCACATGTGAGGTTTCTGAGGCAGGAATGCAGCCTCCAGATCATCAGGGAGGAATCTGAGATGGAGAGGACTCTGGGTGTGCTGGAGATGGGTGAGTACTGCAGGGGAGATTGGAAACTGAGGGAGCTCTATGCTAGCTAGCAACCGGGGAGTGAGGTGTGTGCTAGCAAAAGCCTCTTGCTGTTGTGGAGACAATGGAGCAGTGCAAAGGCTGGGAGACAAGTTAGATCTAGGGACCCAGCCATAAATGCAGGATGGGGTTGTCTGCAGAGATTTAGTAAGGCTGTCTGGAGCCCACTCCCAGAAGTTCTGTTTCCCTTACTTTGAGGTATGGCTTGAGGAGGGAATTAAAGATCCACAGGAGACATAAGTGCACAACACAGACCACAAACCTTGAGTTAGAGGGAGATTGCTAAGAAGGAGGGGAGATAAAGGAGGTGAGGGGAGAGAAGGAAGGGGTGAGAAGGAAAATAAAGAGGAGGAAACAGAAAGGGGAAAAGAGGACAGAGAATATGTCTGTATCCTGGATGATACCTTGACCTAGAGTAGTGCACTAGAGGAGAGGAAAGTATGGGAGATTTGAAGAGGTCAAATGAAACTAAGAGTTCTGCCAGACATACATACAAACTCCCCCACTCTCTCTTTCTCTCTCTTTCTCTCTCACACACACTCTCACACACACACACTCACACACATACACTCACACACACACAGACACTGACACTGACATACAATACACTCACACAAACACACATACTTAGTTTGGGTACAGACAAAATCTTGGATAAATACCACTTGTAGGGTCCGTGACGTAAACTTAAGTTTGGCCATGTTGAGTCTTTGGTACCTGTAACTCATGTGAGTGGTCAGCTAACACCTGGATACACAGATCTAAATGCTCAGGGAGTCTGAGTTTGGGGCATCCAGGACTCTGAAGCACGAGGGTCCCCCAGAAGTGGCCAGTCTCCCTCTACTTTATCTCTAGTCACCATATAGTTCAATAATTCCATTCTACAAGAGGCCAAGTCACCCAATGGCTCTTGACTATAGATGCTTGTGCTGAGTCCAATGTTCTAGTTTGGAAATTAAAAGCAGAGACAGAATTAAAAGGAGGATTTAACCAGATACTTGTACACTCACATTCATGTCTATCATTTTCTTTGAAGGAGTAAATAAAACATTAAATATACACACAATGGGATATTATTCAGCAATAAAAATGAATGAATTATGCTACGAGCTGGAACACAACACAGAAGAACCAAAACACGTTATCCTGAGTAAACCATTGATAGAAAGACAGAAGGAATGTGGCTTCACTTGTTCAGACTCCAAGAATAGGCAAGTTCAGAGAGACAGACAGTAGCTGTGATTCTGTTTCTAATAATAAGAATGTTCTAAAAATGGAAGCGGTGAAGTTTGCACACTATTATCAATGCACTTGAAGCCACTGAATCACACACTTAAAATGGTTAAGCTGGTAGGCTTTATGCATGTTTTCCACAATAAAAAGTCTCTGCATAAGTATTTTATATGGGGTAAAAAGGCCAACAAATCATCGTTGATAATTACTGTATTGCTATGGTGGATGAGTGTTCCAAAGGTCACAGGCAGATTGGCAGGCAGAAAGGTGCTGTGCAAACACAGTCTGTTCTGGCCCAGACCTGTTGCTCATCGTTGGCTCCAGCCAAGGACTCGATGACCAAGTTCAAGAATGAATGGATGATGGCATTGCAGAGCCATGACTATGTTCACCCTGGAAGCCTGTTGTTCCTTCCACTCTGAAAGAATTCCCTTTGGGGACCAGGGATTATGGTCTTGGCTGAGAGATCTAAGATAGCTGTAGTGTTGTTGATAGAAAAGATCGACTCACAAGAGGCTAAGTCCTCACCAACCCCCAACCATGGGCACTTGTTCTGAACTCAGCCTGGTCCAGTTTTCTGGTCCAGGAAAGAGAAGCTCTGTGGAAAGTATATGGTACCTCCAACCTGGCACAAGAACCCACTGGCCTGAGTATGTGAACAGCTTCTCAGTTTTCCAAGCAAACCAATTTTCTTTTTCTTTCTTCTTTTTTTTCTGTTTTCTTTTTTTTGTTTGTTTGTTTGTTTGTTTTGAGACAAGGTTTCTCTGTGTAGTCCTGGCTGTTCTGGAACTCACTCTGTAGACCAGGCTGGCCTCGAGCAAACCAATTTTCAATGATCAAATTTTAGAGACACACAGAAAGTGTAAGGTCTGACAAAAGTGTCCAGGAACCAAAGGTCTTCTCAGACAGCAAGTGTGTCCAGTGTAATGTGAGTTCCCTGTATGTTCCACCTTCCTGGCCCATGATTCTCCTGAAATCTGTAATCAGCTGTTGGCATCTGTGGGGAAGATGTCTATAGGTTCCATTGGATTCTCAAGTGGCTGCATGTCCAACCCCCAAATGCTTTAAAATGCTTTGTACATTTAAAATGTGACCCTATCGATCAACTTGTAAACATCTGCCCCATGTTCAGGTCCCTGGGGCCTTGTGGATTGCCTCAGATGATATAGTAGAATGTATAAACCTGGTGGCTTAACAGGTACATTGCTGTCCTGGGAGGGAGGGCACCGTGTATCTTCCCGTGTATGTGTGTGTGTGTGTGTGTGTGTGTGTGTGTGTGAGAGAGAGAGAGAGAGAGAGAGAGAGAGAGAGAGAGAGAGAGAGAGACATGTGCATATGCATATGGAGGCTGGAGATCAATACCTGGTATTTTTGTTTGAGTCAGAGTCTCTCCCTGAACCTGGAGCTCACTAATATGTCTAGGAAAGCCAGGCAGCAAACTTCAGGGATGCTGCTGGCTCAAGCTTCTCAGTCCTGGGTATCTAGGCTTTTGTGTATGGGCTCTGCAGGTATTGGATAAAAGTCTTCATGTTTTTGTAACAAGGACTCTATCACCTAAGCCATCTCCCTAGCCCAAGCCATTTTTCAACAGTGACAGTGCCGTTTCATGGGACAGCCGTGTCTCCTTGTTGACCTCTATGTCCTCTCATTCTGCAGGGCTTTTGTGTACGTGTGAATGACATGCCCACATCTCCAGTTTGTCCCTGAATATAGAGTAACTGGCTATAAAAGCCCGTCCTCCAGTCCACTTGTATCCCTCCAATAGTTTTGTACGGATTCTTTTAAGCTGCAAAATGAGTCTTGTGTGGTCTGCATGGGGTGGCCTGCCAGTCTGGCCAGACTGGCAAGCAGCAGACACATGGCCCTGCCCTTCCCCCTGCAGGGCAAGGATACAGGAAGGAGAGGGCCTTGATGAATGTAATTTAAAGACTCCAAAGAGTGACTCAGACATTCCACCGGAGTTTTTCTTTCCCTTTGTGTTGATGTGTGCAATGTAATTGTAGTCATTTTTTCCAGCATTGATAAACAATGATTATCCATGGCAGATTATGAACTGGGGCCGGCGAGAACAGTGTGTGTGCCAGCAATTCTCTCTCCCACCAGCAACACCTAAGACAACTGTCCAAGCCTGGGATTTCTGGTTTCTTGATCCTAGGGGTTTTAGCAAGGGTTCAGGCTGTGAGTGTTGAGAGGGGTCTGTTGAAAAGAGTGGGAAAGAAGGCAGTTGGGAGCTTGAGAATTCTGGCCTGACCCTGGCCCTATCCCATACTCCTTTGTTGCTTGGGTTGAAGGATAAATACAGAGATGGTTGGGTTGGCAGAGTCAGCTATAGGGAAAGAGACAGAAGACAATACTTGGCGAGAACCTTGTGCAGGGCAGCTGCTCTGCTAACCAACTCTTCCACCAGGCTCTATTTCCTTCTCTACAACAATAGGGAAATGCCCAATGCTGTCTGCATAGTCATACTTGATGTGATTTAACAACAGTTAGTTCACAGACCTCTCTCAACACCCACAGCCTGGATTGAAACTGCTTTTTAAAATTACTTCTATTCTAAACCTGTATACATGGTTGTTTCCTGTCATTATTCAATAAAAATTATTTACATGGGATGCACACATGTGAAGTGTTGTAAGTAATCTAGACTTGACTTAAGGAGTACAGAAGGACTTGTGCAGATTCTGTGCGAACACTTCACTATCGTACGGATGAGAGTAGAGCATCTTCTGATGTTGGCACGTGGCAAGAGGGTATTAGAAACTGACTCGCGCCTTCCTCCAACTTAGAGATGAAGAGTTTGGAGCTGAGAGAGTATATCACATGGCTACTCAGTGAGCAGGGAGGAAATCAGATTTAGAACCAAGATCATATAACTCCAAAGTCTGTTTTCTCACCCCAGCAAAGGCTGCTTCCCGTCAGGAGCTGGCCTTACTGTATCCCTGTAAGGAAGACAATCGTATATCTGTAGCTATGGCAATGTGGGAGAACCCAGGTAGTAATTCTACCAGCCATTAAGACGCTGACTGCTAACAAAAGGCTGCTCTACCCATGAACTGGTCACTGGGGAACAGATGTTCTAGGGAGTGACCAGAGGCAAAATTGGCTGGAAAGCCAGACCAGCTGTGTGTCACCAATATCTGTTTTCTCTATTGTCCCAGAGGCAATGGGACACAGGAGCTCCTCAGAGTGGCAACACAATGGCTTTACTTGGCGTTCTCCAGAGAAACAGAACACACACACACACACACACACACACACACACACACGCTATAGACATTCCATCAACATGTTATAGTAGTTGAGACTTCCCACCAGCCGCCATCTGCAGACTGGAGGACAAGGGAGGTGTAATTCAGACAGACCTTCTGTTTCTACTCAGGCCCTTAATGAATAGCATGATGCCACCCACATGCAGAAGGCTGTGTTTAACTTATCCATCCAAATGCTGATTTCTTCCAGAAACACCCTCCTAGATATACCTAAGAATCATATGTCACCCGGCATCCAAATATCCCTTAGCCCAGTCAAGTTGATACACAGAGTTAACCATCACAATACTCCTGAGTATGGAGGAATTGTGGGGGAATTTCTCTGGGAGCAGCAACACAGGGGACTCCTGGAGGACCCACAAGCCAGGCTCAAACGTCAGTGCTGGTGTTGGATAAAGGATGAAGAAGCCAGCAGACCTGGGGTCCTTGGGGGAATTCTGGCTAGGTTTCTCCCCATGCCTCTTGGTCCTTGGTCCCAGAGTATGATGGGGTACTGACAGTGAGGGATGAACATTTGGGTGAATACCAATCATACTGGGCAGAGCAGGGAATTATGGGAACCAGAAAACTAGTGACCTGAAACAAAGGTTAGATAAACAGAAGTACCCTTTCTAGTCCAGTTTATACTATAGGCCAGTTGGGGCTTGGACTTCCAAGCTTAAATTTCAAATTTTTTTAAAAAGTATTTTTTTAATGTATGTGGATGTGTCTGCCTGTCTGTCTGTGTGGCATGTGTGCATAGGTGCATCTCTGCACCCCCTACCTCCCACAGAAGCTTACATTCTAATTAGACCCAAGAGCTTTTCTAAAGGGTTGAATAAGGAGGAGCAGGTAATTTAGTCAAATGAGCCTTGGGAGACAGGGGTGCTGTGGAGGCTTGGAATTAGAACTTCACTGATACCCTGGGGTTCCCAGCTGCTGTTTCTCACCATTTAAATGGGGCCCTGAATTCCTCAGTCACTGATATTTGACACGTAGAAACCATGTGATTGATCATTGTGTCTTTTTAAGTACACGTTGGTATATTAGTCAGGGCCCTCTAGAGGAACAGAAAGACCTGGATTCCTGGAGAGCCCCTGATCTTCAGTCTATGTTGGAAAGCCAAAGAATCTGGATTCAGATGGGAGTGAAGGACCCAAGTCACAGTAGATGCTTTGACCAGGAAGAAGCCGGTTCTCTCTCTATATGACCTGTCTGTCACTGGAAGAAGCTGCCCATTCAGAACTCCCCCCATTCCTTAATCCTTTCTGAGAATACTTTCACAAACACAACCAGACATGTCTCTTTGTTGATCTGAGGACCCAACTTAAAAAGGGTCAGGGGAGTTTGGGATGACCCAGACAACAAGGACTGGCCCCTTTACAGGGCACCATCCCCTACTCCTGAAGATGTAAAGATGGGGCTGGCTGAACGCAGAGGGCTTATAAAACATTTAACCCAGAGTCCTTTAGGGTACTCCCACTTCTGGGGTTCCTCCCATAATCCCAATGGAAGCTGTCCATTGAAGTTCAAATGAAGTTTGTTATTTCTGTATTTTCTCCTCTCTGCGGCATCTGTGTACCCCCTGCCTCTGCCTGCCTTCTTTCTGCCTGTCAGCCCACTGTCCTGTGGATCCCACTCCTGCAATCTCTGCCCAGTGACCAGCCTCTCTCCTCCTGTCACACGAGCTTTTCCTATGTGGAGCTTCATTCCCAGATATGCAATTCTTTGTCCATCACAGGAATAAACCTGGCGGCTTCCCTAGAGGACCATCCTTTACCTAAGATCCCCAAAGCACAATCAAGCTGACAACTAAAATCAGCCATCCAGGGATAAATCAACAATTAATTATTTGACTGGTTTAAGAATCTTATGTTCCCCTTTAAATCTACAAATTGTTGTCAAATATGTTTCTGTGATGACAATCCCTTGAGGTGAAGGGAAGGGCATGACACTCTTCTGGGTTTGTGCCATTCAAAGGTGGTTTGCAAACCTCCCCAACCAGTGGCATTAGCATCACCTAGAAGCTTAAAGCTGCAGCTCCTTGGGCCCCACCTTGCCCTACTGAACCAAATTTACATCAGA
The DNA here is from genome assembly GCF_004785775.1 of Grammomys surdaster. Lineage (NCBI taxonomy): Eukaryota > Metazoa > Chordata > Mammalia > Rodentia > Muridae > Grammomys > Grammomys surdaster. The sequence continues at coordinate 2,383,774 of NW_021604762.1, read as the reverse complement.
ACAAGAGCTCCAGAAGGTTCATATGCTCTCTGCCTTCCATTCTTGGGTAGGAGTCACATATGGCATTTTAAAGGCACCAGAGGCTGGGATCACCCAGAGAGGTAGTAGTTTCTTTGGTCTGGAATGAGGCCTGGACATCTGGGTAGTTTTTAAAGCTCCTTGGCAATTCTTACACGTATCAGGGATTGAAGTGTTTCCCACTCCCCGTAACGTATCTCAGATACCAGGGGAACCTGGCAAGGGCAAGCTAGGAGGTGTCTTTCTAGGTTTCCCCATGCAGGCTCTCCTGGCCAGCAGAAGCCAGTCTTGGCATTCCTGAGGGTAGCCCAGGACTGAAAAGGAAGGAGACTGTCCAAGAATTCTGACCTCTAATCTCAGCTCTGCCTCACCAACTGGCTGCACGTCCCTCAAACCAGGCTGTGCTGACCAAACAGGGCTAAGCTCTCGGTACCCCCTAAATCTTTAGTCTCCTTGCTTGCAGAACAGCCTGGTGGTTTTCTCCAACCATGACATCTTAGCACTTCACCACCCACTCTGTCCTTTTCCTGTCTCATGGTTCTGAGGAAGTAGCAGCTTATACCAGCTGTGTTCCTGAAGGTCATAGAGGACCTGGCTCCTTCCCACATGAAGGCCATTCTCAAACAGGGTGACAACCATCAGCCTAGTGGTGCCTCCTCGGTGGTGTCATTGACTGGGAAGGGATTTGAGGAGCGTTGGTATAGCATTCCTTATCTGTCCCTTATGGTGGCTTCGTGGTGAACAGACAGTGACTGTATAGTCAGCCAGGAACCAAGCTCTTTATGCAGATTATACGTCAATTATGAAGAGTGTGTGGAGCTCGGTGGGCCCCAGGAAAAGATGAGTCTTTGGTGCAGTTGCAGGGGACTTGGGCAAGCTTGAGCGTTAAAGCAAAAGTTGGGAGGAGGGAATGTGAGAGCAAGAGAGAGACCCAGACAAGTGTGGACAGAGATGAAGAAATAGCTGGAGAAGCAAAAACTTCCCTCCAGTTCTAGCCAGCCAAATGAGTCCTGGGTGAAAGATGGGTTTGGCTTCTAAGCAGAGTGACAAGCCTTACTGGCTTATTCTGGAACTATCTTCAATTTATCTGCTAAAATTCTCTGTCTCAGAGAACCTCTCTGATCAAGATAAAGGGGTTACCAGTTCATCACCTAGTCCCAAGTCTGGGGCTGTGGGTGGTGTTTAGACAGTGCAATGCAGCAGATAGGCTGACTTTACCCAGAAAGGGAACCCACAACACACCAAAGTATCTACTGCACCAAAGTCCAACAAGGCGAACCAATGTTTTTTTGTTGGGATTACTGACAGAGTATAGGTGCAGGGCTACATACAGGAGCAGAAATGACTCCAAAGCAGCAGCATCACCAATACCCTCCCCCATCCCATCACAGGTGACAAAACCCCACCCATCACAGGTGAAAAAACCCCACCCCATCACAGGTGACAAAACCCCCACCCATCACAGGTGACAAAACCCCCACCCCATCACAGGTGACAAAACCCCACCCATTACAGGTGACAAAACCCCACCCATTACAGGTGACAAAACCCCACCCATCACAGGTGACAAAACCCCACCCATCACAGGTGACAAAACCCCACCCATTACAGGTGACAAAACCCCACCCATCACAGGTGACAAAACCCCACCCATCACAGGTGACAAAACCCCACCCATTACAGGTGACAAAACCCCACCCATCACAGGTGACAAAACCCCACCC